>NW_026042635.1:0-136948 GCF_023856365.1 Brienomyrus brachyistius | reverse complement strand
TAGCATATTAGCATAGCATATTAGCATATTAGCATATTAGCATATTAGCTATTAGCATAGCGTGTTAGTGTATTAGCATATTAGCATATTAGCATAGCATATTAGCATATTAGCATATTAGCATATTAGCATTATTTAGCATATTAGCATATTAGTATAGCATATTAGCATATTAGCATATTGCATATTAGCATAGCATATTAGCATATTAGCATATTAGCATATTAGCATATTAGCATATTAGCATAGCATATTAGCATATTAGCATATTAGCATATTAGGATATTAGCATAGCATATTAGCATATTAGCATATTAGGCATATTAGCATATTAGCGTATTAGCGTATTAGCATATTAGCATATTAGCATATTAGCATATTAGCATATTAGCATATTAGCATAGCATATTAGCATATTAGCATATTAGCATATTAGCATAGCATATTAGCATATTAGCATATTAGAATATTAGCATAGCATATTAGCATATTTAGCATATTAGCATATTAGCATATTAGCATAGCATATTAGCATATTAGCATAATAGCATATTAGCATATTAGCATAGCATGTTAGCGTATTAGCATATTAGCATATTAGCATATTAGCATATTAGCATATTAGCATATTAGGCATAGCATATTAGCATATTAGCATATTAGCATATTAGCATATTAGCTTATTAGCATATTAGCATATTAGCATAGCATATTAGCATATTAGCATATTAGCATATTAGCATATTAGCATAGCGTGTTAACGTATTAGCATATTAGCATATTAGCATAGCATATTAGCATATTAGCATATTAGCATATTAGCATATTAGCAAAGCATTATTAGCATATTAGCATATTAGCATATTAGCATATAGCGTATTAGCATATTAGCATATTAGCATATTAGCATATTAGCATAGTATGTTAGCGTATTAGCATATTAGCATATTAGCATATTAGCATATTAGCATAGCATAGCATATTAGCATATCATATTAGCATATTAGCATATTAGCATATTAGCATATTAGCATATTAGCATAGCATATTAGCATATTAGCATACTAGCATATTAGCATATTAGCATATTAGCATATTAGCATATTAGCATATTAGCATATTAGCATAGCATATTAGCATATAGCATATTAGCATATTAGCATATTAGCATAGCGTGTTAGTGTATTAGCATATTAGCATATTAGCATAGCATATTAGCATATTAGCATATTAGCATATTAGCATATTAGCATATTAGCATATTAGCATATTAGCATATTAGTATAGCATATTAGCATATTAGCATATTAGCATATTAGCATAGCATATTAGCATATTAGCATATTAGCATATTAGCATATTAGCATATTAGCATATTAGCATATTAGCATATTAGCATAGCATATTAGCATATTAGCATATAGCATATTAGGATATTAGCATAGCATATTAGCATATTAGCATATTAGCATATTAGCATATTAGCGTATTAGCGTATTAGCATATTAGCATATTAGCATATTAGCATATTAGCATATTAGCATAGCATATTAGCATATTAGCATATTAGCATATTAGCATATTAGCATAGCATATTAGCATATTAGCATATTAGCATATTAGCATAGTATATTAGCATATTAGCAAATTAGCATATTAGCATAGCGTGTTAGCATATTAGCATATTAGCATAGCATATTAGCATATTAGCATATTAGCATATTAGCATATTAGCATATTAGCATAGCATATTAGCATATTAGCATATTAGCATATTAGCATATTAGCATAGCATATTAGCATATTGCATATTAGCATATTAGCATAGCATATTAGCATATTAGCATATTAGCATAGCTTGTTAGCATATTAGCGTATTAGCATATTAGCATATTAGCATATTAGCATATTAGGCATATTAACATAGCATATTAGCATATTAGCATATTAGCATATTAGCATATTAGCATAGCATATTAGCATATTAGCATATTAGCATATTAGCATAGCGTGTTAGTGTATTAGCATATTAGCATATTAGCATATTAGCATATTAGCATATTAGCATAGCATATTAGCATATTAGCATATTAGCATATTAGCATATTAGCATAGCATATTAGCATATTAGCATATTAGCATATTAGCATATTAGCATAGCATATTAGCATATTAGCATATTAGCATATTAGCATAGCATATTAGCATATTAGCATATTAGCATATTCAGCATAGCATATTAGCTATTAGCATATTAGCATATTAGCATATTAGCATATTAACATATTAGCATTGTAGGATCACACATGCACATATCACAAAGCTTAAATTCAGGTGGCCTGAGACAAGGCCTACCCTGGTACGAGAAGGCACACATCGACCTAGGCCCCCAAAGGGGGGGTTTTGTGACCCCACACACATAGATAACCAGGAGGCCAGCACTCCAACTTTTATTGCCCAAAGCTTAACGACCTACAGATAGCAGAGTGGATCCCCAGGGACAGGGGCCCCTCGACTTGGCACACAACCCCCTCCCCAGACAATCCTGCCTTACATACCACTCACCGAACGGACGAACACCCCAAAGAAAGTTTCTTTTAAGTTTGGCTTTTGTATATCTGTATATTTATTTACTCTTGACTACTAGTCTTAATATACAGATATGTACAGGTTATGTTCGAATGTGTCCTTAACTTTTGGAGATTCTTTTTCTTTGTTTGACAAACCTTCTCCCCCCCCTTTTCTTTGCACATTCCCTCGGCAACCCTTATCTGATCTTTGTATTCTACCATGCCTATCTAGGGTAAGATGTGCTTATGACATGAGATATGTCATATAATGTCTGTATAAAGGGTAATATCTGTTGAGGTACAACCTAAACCACCTGTACTATATACTGGTGTGGAGTAATAGAACATAACATAATAGCATAATATAAGTAATCATTAATTAATCATCACAGATGGTATTTGGTGTGAACCGCTGGGCTGGTACAGCATGTTTGGTATCAAACCGAAGGAAAATCACTCCAGTTTCCAAATCTGGTCAATGGTTACCACAAAAGTGGATATATCAAAAGTTACACACCAGCCTAATGAAAATCACCATTACCAGAGAGTCAGTCTGGTCATAAATCCCAAAAAGACTGATACCGACCCCCTTCCGAAGCCCGCCAAATGGATGGTCAGCCATTGGTCCAGGACTCAAATTCCTGGTCACCTCCTAAGCACGAACCTTATGCTATAAACCTGGCACCTCAGAACAAAGGAGAGAGAAAGGCGGAGAAAAAGAGAAGAACAAGGAGAAACAAGCAGCGTTCTTAAAGCCCGTCGGTGAAGACCCAAAGAACTGCAACTCAGCCCAAGCTTCACCAGAAGAAAGAACCCGGAGGAACTCCACTCCAACAACCGCTGCAGACACCGCGCCTCCCTGAGAGCCATCACCCATCAGCTCATCAGCCACTGCAACCAACTGCAAAGACCCTCCTTCTTTCCTGCATCCAAGTAAACCAACTTCCTTTCCTTTCTAACAACCTGAACTGTCCTATTCACCTGCTATATTCCTTTAGGTTTATAATCCTTACAAACTGCTTGCTTTGCAGAACAGTTTTTTTCCCTTTTCAGGTTAATCATTTTAAATCTGGTCATTGCATTTTCATGATTACATCGGTTGTGTCTATTCCGTTATTTCATGTTTATTGTTTGTTAGGTGTATGTCTGTCTTATGTTAGTTGTAGGAATAATGCATGTCTTTTTACACAACTTCTCAGCCTCCGTCATTGAGTGCTCACAATAGTCCCTGCCTCTGTGCGATCTGGCTACTACGCTCTGAAACCTCTAAACTCGCCTGAAATATCGCGAGACTCTCTCTCATCGGCCGTGAGGGGAGCTTCACTACCGATCGTTTACATTACCTGGTGACGCAGCTCGCTGGACGAGCCTACTAACCCAGGTTATTAAGCGATACTGGTTATTAATGAATCCCATTTAAGTCTCACATTAACAGATATCGGGGATTCGCAATTGAGTTTGGAGGAGCCGACCATTCGGCATAACAATTGGTTAATAATCAGCATTAAATAATAATTAATTAAAAGTTAATTAATTTCAAAACATATTGGTGGAGATATTAAAATTTACCTGAGCTAATAATTCCTACAGCATATTAGCATAGCGTGTTAGTGTATTAGCATATTAACATATTAGCATATTAGCATATTAGCATATTAGCATAGCATATTAGCATATTAGCATATTAGCATATTAGCATATTAGCATATTAGCATAGCATATTAGCATATTACCATATTAGCATATTAGCATAGTATATTAGCATATTAGCATATTAGCATATTAGCATATTAGCATAGCATATTAGCATATTAGCATATTAGCATATTACATATTAGCATATTAGCATATTAGCATATTAGCATAGCATATTAGCATATTAGCATATTAGCATATTAGCATATTAGCATATTAGCATATCATATTAGCATATTAGCATATTAGCATATTAGCATAGCATATTAGCATAGCATATTAGCATATTAGCATATTAGTAGTATATTAGCATATATTAGCATATATTAGCATATTAGCATATTAGCATATTAGCATAGCATATTAGCATATTAGCATATTAGCATATTAGCATATTAGCATATTAACATATTAGCATATTAGCATATTAGCATTGCATATTAGTATATTAGCATATTAGCATATTAGCAGATTAATATATTAGCATAGCATATTAGCATATTAACATATTAACATATTAACATATTACCATATTAGCATAGCATATTAGCATATTAACATATTAACATATTAGCATATTAGCATATTAGCATATTAGCATATTAACATAGCATATTAGCATATTAGCATATTAGCATAGCATATTAGCATATTAGCACATTAGCATATTAGCATATTAGCATATTAGCATATTAGTATATTAGCATAGCATATTAGCATATTAGCATATTAGCATATTAGCATATTAGCATAGCATATTAGCATATTAGCATATTAGCATATTAGCATATTAGCATATTAGCATATTAGCATAGCGTGTTAGTGTATTAGCATATTAGCATATTAGCATAGCATATTAGCATATTAGCATATTAGCATATTAGCATATTAGCATATTAGCATATTAGTATAGCATATTAGTATAGCATATTAGCATATTAGCATATTAGCATATTAGCATAGCATATTAGCATATTAGCATATTAGCATATTAGCATATTAGCATATTAGCATAGCATATTAGCATATTAGCATATTAGCATATTAGCATATTAGCATAGCATATTAGCATATTAGCATATTAGCATATTAGCATATTAGCATATTAGCGTATTAGCGTATTAGCATATTAGCATATTAGCATATTAGCATATTAGCATATTAGCATAGCATATTAGCATATTAGCATATTAGCATATTAGCATATTAGCGTATTAGCGTATTAGCATATTAGCATATTAGCATATTACCATATTAGCATATTAGCATAGCATATTAGCATATTAGCATATTAGCATATTAGCATATTAGCATATTAGCATAGCATATTAGCATATTACCATATTAGCATATTAGCGTATTAGCATAGCATATTAGCATATTAGCATATTAGCATATTAGCATATTAGCATATTAGCATAGCATATTAGCATATTAGCATAGCATATAGCATAGCGTGTTAGCGTATTAGTATATTAGCATATTAGCATATTAGCATATTAACATATTAGCATATTAGCATAGCATATTAGCATATTAGCATATTAGCAGATTTGTATATTAGCATATTAGCATAGCATATTAGCATATTAGCATATTAGCATATTAGCATATTAGCATATTAGCATAACGTGTTAGCGTATTAGCGTATTAGCATATTAGCATAGCGTGTTAGCGTATTAGCATATTAGTATATTAGCATAGCATATTAGCATATTAGCATAGCATATTAGCATATTAGCATATTAGCATATTAGCATATTAGCATAGCATATTAGCATATTAGCATATTAGCATATTAACATATTAGCATAGCATATTAGCATATTAGCATATTAGCATATTAACATATTAGCATATTAGCATATTAGCATAGCATATTAGCATAGCATATCAACATATTAGTATATTAGCATAGCATATTAGCATATTAGCATATTAGCATATTAGCATATTAGCATATTAGCATAGCGTGTTAGCGTATTAGCGTATTAGCATATTAGCATAGCGTGTTAGCGTATTAGCATATTAGCATATTAGCATAGCATATTAGCATATTAGCATATTAGCATATTAGCATAGCATATTAGCATATTAGCATATTAGCATATTAGCATATTAGCATATTAGCATATTAGCATAGCATATTAGCATATTAGCATATTAGCATATTAGCATATTAGCATATTAGCATATTAGCATATTAGCATAGCGTGTTAGTGTATTAGCATATTAGCATATTAGCATAGCATATTAGCATATTAGCATATTAGCATAGCATATTAGCATAGCGTGTTAGCATATTAGCATATTAGCATATTAGCATATTAGCATATTAGCATAGCATATTAGCATATTAGCATATTAGCATATTAGCATATTAGCATAGCGTGTTAGCGTATTAGCGTATTAGCATATTAGCATAGCGTGTTAGCGTATTAGCATATTAGCATATTAGCATAGCATATTAGCATATTAGCATATTAGCATATTAGCATAGCATATTAGCATATTAGCATATAGCATATTAGCATATTAGCATATTAGCATAGCGTGTTAGCGTATTAGCATATTAGCATAGCATATTAGCATATTAGCATATTAGCATATTAGCATATTAGCATATTAGCATAGCGTGTTAGTGTATTAGCATATTAGCATATTAGCATAGCATATTAGCATATTAGCATATTAGCATATTAGCATAGCATATTAGCATAGCATATTAGCATATTAGCATATTAGCATATTAGCATATTAGCATAGCATATTAGCATATTAGCATAGCATATTAGCATATTAGCATATTAGCATATTAGCATATTAGCATATTAGCATATTAGTATAGCATGTTAGCATATTAGCATATTAGCATATTAGCATATTAGCATATTAGCATATTAGCATAGCATATTAGCATATTAGCATATTAGCATATTAGCATATTAGCATAGCATATTAACATATTAGCATATTAACATATTAGCATATTAGCATATTAGCATAGCATATTAGCATATTAGCATATTAGCATAGCGTGTTAGCGTATTAGCATATTAGCATATTAGCATATTAGCATAGCATATTAGCATATTAGCATATTAGCATATTAGCATATTAGCATATTAGCATATTAGCATAGCATATTAGCATATTAGCATATTAGCATATTAGCATATTAGCTTATTAGCATATTAGCATAGCATATTAGCATATTAGCATATTAGCATAGCGTGTTAGCGTATTAGCATATTAGCATAGCATATTAGCATATTAGCATATTAGCATATTAGCATATTAGCATATTAGCATATTAGCATATTAGCATATTAGCATAACATATTAGCATATTAGCATAGCGTGTTAGCGTATTAGCATATTAGCATATTAGCATAGCATATTAGCATATTAGCATAGCATATTAGCATATTAGCATATTAGCATATTAGCATATTAGCATATTAACATATTAGCATATTAGCATATTAACATATTAGCATAGCGTGTTAGCATATTAGTGTATTAGCATATTAGCATATTAGCATATTAGCATATTAGCATATTAGCATATTAGCATAGCATATTAGCATATTAGCATATTAGCATATTAGCATATTAGCATATTAGCATATTAGCATATTAGCATATTAGCATATTAGCATAGCATATTAGCATATTAGCATATTAGCATATTAGCATATTAACATAGCGTGTTAGTGTATTAGCATATTAGCATATTAGCATAGCATATTAGCATATTAGCATATTAGCATATTAGCATAGCATATTAGCATATTAGCATATTAGCATATTAGCATAGCATATTAGCATATTAGCATATTAGAAGATTTGTATATTAGCATATTAGCATAGCATATTAGCATATTAACATATTAGCATATTAGCATATTAGCATATTAGCATAACGTGTTAGCGTATTAGCATATTAGCATATTAGCATAGCGTGTTAGCGTATTAGCATATTAGTATATTAGCATATTAGCATATTAGCATATTAGCATATTAGCATAGCATATTAGCATATTAGCATAGCATATTAGCATATTAGCATATTAGCATATTAGCATATTAGCATATTAGCATAGCGTGTTAGCATATTAGCGTATTAGCATATTAGCATATTAGCATATTAGCATATTAGCATAGCATATTAGCATATTAGCATATTAGCATATTAGCATAGCATATTAGCGTATTAGCATATTAGTATATTAGCATATTAGCATATTAGCATATTAGCATATTAGCATAGCATATTAGCATATTAGCATATTAGCATATTAGCATAGCATATTAGCATATTAGCATATTAGCATATTAGCATATTAGCATATTAGCATATTAGCATATTAGCATAGCATATTAGCATATTAGCATATTAGCATATTAGCATATTAGCATATTAGAATATTAGCATAGCATATTAGCATATTAGCATATTAGCATATTAGCATATTAGCATATTAGCATAGCATATTAGCATATTAGCATAATAGCATATTAGCATATTAGCATAGCATGTTAGCGTATTAGCATATTAGCATATTAGCATATTAGCATATTAGCATATTAGCATATTAGCATAGCATATTAGCATATTAGCATATTAGCATATTAGCATATTAGCTTATTAGCATATTAGCATATTAGCATAGCATATTAGCATATTAGCATATTAGCATATTAGCATAGCGTGTTAACGTATTAGCATATTAGCATATTAGCATAGCATATTAGCATATTAGCATATTAGCATATAGCATATTAGCATAGCATATTAGCATATTAGCATATTAGCATATTAGCATATTAGCATATTAGCGTATTAGCATATTAGCATATTAGCATATTAGCATATTAGCATAGTATGTTAGCGTATTAGCATATTAGCATATTAGCATATTAGCATATTAGCATAGCATAGCATATTAGCATATCATATTAGCATATTAGCATATTAGCATATTAGCATATTAGCATATTAGCATAGCATATTAGCATATTAGGCATACTAGCATATTAGCATATTAGCATATTAGCATATTAGCATATTAGCATATTAGCATATTAGCATATTAGCATAGCATATTAGCATATTAGCATATTAGCATATTAGCATATTAGCATAGCGTGTTAGTGTATTAGCATATTAGCATATTAGCATAGCATATTAGCATATTAGCATATTAGCATATTAGCATATTAGCATATTAGCATATTAGTATAGCATATTAGCATATTAGCATATTAGCATATTAGCATAGCATATTAGCATATTAGCATATTAGCATATTAGCATATTAGCATATTAGCATAGCATATTAGCATATTAGCATATTAGCATATTAGGATATTAGCATAGCATATTAGCATATTAGCATATTAGCATATTAGCATATTAGCGTATTAGCGTATTAGCATATTAGCATATTAGCATATTAGCATATTAGCATATTAGCATATTAGCATATTAGCATAGCATATTAGCATATTAGCATATTAGCATATTAGCATAGCATATTAGCATATTAGCATATTAGAATATTAGCATAGCATATTAGCATATTAGCATATTAGCATATTAGCATATTAGCATAGCATATTAGCATATTAGCATAATAGCATATTAGCATATTAGCATAGCATGTTAGCGTATTAGCATATTAGCATATTAGCATATTAGCATATTAGCATATTAGCATATTAGCATAGCATATTAGCATATTAGCATATTAGCATATTAGCATATTAGCTTATTAGCATATTAGCATATTAGCATAGCATATTAGCATATTAGCATATTAGCATATTAGCATATTAGCATAGCGTGTTAACGTATTAGCATATTAGCATATTAGCATAGCATATTAGCATATTAGCATATTAGCATATTAGCATATTAGCATAGCATATTAGCATATTAGCATATTAGCATATTAGCATATTAGCGTATTAGCATATTAGCAATAGCATATTAGCATATTAGCATAGTATGTTAGCGTATTAGCATATTAGCATATTAGCATATTAGCATATTAGCATAGCATAGCATATTAGCATATCATATTAGCATATTAGCATATTAGCATATTAGCATATTAGCATAGCATATTAGCATATTAGCATACTAGCATATTAGCATATTAGCATATTAGCATATTAGCATATTAGCATATTAGCATATTAGCATATTAGCATAGCATATTAGCATATTAGCATATTAGCATATTAGCATATTAGCATAGCGTGTTAGTGTATTAGCATATTAGCATATTAGCATAGCATATTAGCATATTAGCATATTAGCATATTAGCATATTAGCATATTAGCATATTAGCATATTAGTATAGCATATTAGCATATAGCATATTAGCATATTAGCATAGCATATTAGCATATTAGCATATTAGCATATTAGCATATTAGCATATTAGCATATTAGCATATTAGCATATTAGCATAGCATATTAGCATATTAGCATATTAGCATATTAGGATATTAGCATAGCATATTAGCATATTAGCATATTAGCATATTAGCATATTAGCGTATTAGCGTATTAGCATATTAGCATATTAGCATATTAGCATATTAGCATATTAGCATAGCATATTAGCATATTAGCATATTAGCATATTAGCATATTAGCATAGCATATTAGCATATTAGCATATTAGCATATTAGCATAGTATATTAGCATATTAGCAAATTAGCATATTAGCATAGCGTGTTAGCATATTAGCATATTAGCATAGCATATTAGCATATTAGCATATTAGCATATTAGCATATTAGCATATTAGCATATTAGCATATTAGCATATTAGCATAGCATATTAGCATATTAGCATATTAGCATATTAGCATAGCATATTAGCATATTAGCATATTAGCATAGCTTGTTAGCATATTAGCGTATTAGCATATTAGCATATTAGCATATTAGCATATTAGCATATTAACATAGCATATTAGCATATTAGCATATTAGCATATTAGCATATTAGCATAGCATATTAGCATATTAGCATATTAGCATATTAGCATAGCGTGTTAGTGTATTAGCATATTAGCATATTAGCATATTAGCATATTAGCATATTAGCATATTAGCATAGCATATTAGCATATTAGCATATTAGCATATTAGCATATTAGCATAGCATATTAGCATATTAGCATATTAGCATATTAGCATATTAGCATATTAGCATAGCATATTAGCATATTAGCATATTAGCATATTAGCATAGCATATTAGCATATTAGCATATTAGCATATTAGCATAGCATATTAGCATATTAGCATATTAGCATATTAGCATATTAGCATATTAACATATTAGCATTGTAGGATCACACATGCACATATCACAAAGCTTAAATTCCAGGTGGCCTGAGACAAGGCCTACCCTGGTACGAGAAGGCACACATCGACCTAGGCCCCAAAGGGGGGGTTTGTGACCCCACACACATAGATAACCAGGGAGGCCAGCACTCCAACTTTTATTGCCCAAAGCTTTAACGACCTACAGATAGCAGAGTGGATCCCCAGGGACAGGGGCCCCTCGACTTGGCACACAACCCCCTCCCCAGACATCCTGCCTTACATACCACTCACCGAACGGACGAACACCCCAAAGAAAGTTTCTTTTAAGTTTGGCTTTTGTATATCTGTATATTTATTTACTCTTGACTACTAGTCTTAATATACAGATATGTACAGGTTATGTTCGAATGTGTCTTAACTTTTGGAGATTCTTTTTCTTTGTTTGACAAACCTTCTCCCCCCCCTTTTCTTTGCCACATTCCTCGGCAACCCTTATCTGATCTTTGTATTCTACCATGCCTATCTAAGGGTAAGATGTGCTTATGACATGAGAATATGTCATATAATGTCTGTATAAAGGGTAATATCTGTTGAGGTACAACCTAAACCACCTGTACTATATACTGGTGTGAGTAATAGAACATAACATAATAGCATAATATAAGTAATCATTAATTAATCATCACAGATGGTATTTGGTGTGAACCGCTGGGCTGGTACAGCATGTTTGGTATCAAACCGAAGGAAAATCACTCCAGTTTCCAAATCTGGTCAATGGTTACCACAAAAGTGGATATATCAAAAGTTACACCAGCCTAATGAAAATCACCATTACCAGAGAAGTCAGTCTGGTCATAAATCCCAAAAAGACTGATACCGACCCCCTTCCGAAAGCCCGCCAAATGGATGGTCAGCCATTGGTCCAGGACTCAAATTCCTGGTCACTCCTAATCACGAACCTTATGCTATAAAACCTGGCACCTCAGAACAAAGGAGAGAGAAAGGCGGAGAAAAAGAGAAGAACAAGGAGAAACAAGCAGCGTTCTTAAAGCCCGTCGGTGAAGACCCAAAGAACTGCAACTCAGCCCAAGCTTCACCAGAAGAAAGAACCGGAGGAACTCCACTCCAACAACCGCTGCAGACACCGCGCCTCCCTGAGAGCCATCACCCATCAGCTCATCAGCCACTGCAACCAACTGCAAAGACCTCCTTCTTTCCTGCATCCAAGTAAACCAACTTCCTTTCCTTTCTAACAACCTGAACTGTCCTATTCACCTGCTATATTCCTTTAGGTTTATAATCCTTACAAACTGCTTGCTTTGCAGAACAGTTTTTCCCTTTTCAGGTTAATCATTTTAAATCTGGTCATTGCATTTTCATGATTACATCGTTTGTGTCTATTCCGTTATTTCATGTTTATTGTTTGTTAGGTGTAATGTCTGTCTTATGTTAGTTGTAGGAATAAATGCATGTCTTTTTACACAACTTCAGCCTCCGTCATTGAGTGCTCACAATAGTCCCTGCCTCTGTGCGATCTGGCTACTACGCTCTGAAACCTCTAAACTCGCCTGAAATATCGCGAGACTCTCTCTCATCGGCCGTGAGGGGAGCTTCACTACCGATCGTTTACATTACCTGGTGACGCAGCTCGCTGGACGAGCCTACTAACCCAGGTTATTAAGCGATACTGGTTATTAATGAATCCCATTTAAGTCTCACATTAACAGATATCGGGGATTCGCAATTGAGTTTGGAGGAGCCGACCATTCGGCATAACAATTGGTTAATAATCAGCATTAAATAATAATTAATTAAAAGTTAATTAATTTCAAAACATATTGGTGGAGATATTAAAATTTACCTGAGCTAATAATTCCTACAGCATATTAGCATAGCGTGTTAGTGTATTAGCATATTAACATATTAGCATATTAGCATATTAGCATATTAGCATAGCATATTAGCATATTAGCATATTAGCATATTAGCATATTAGCATATTAGCATAGCATATTAGCATATTACCATATTAGCATATTAGCATAGTATATTAGCATATTAGCATATTAGCATATTAGCATATTAGCATAGCATATTAGCATATTAGCATATTAGCATATTAACATATTAGCATATTAGCATATTAGCATATTAGCATAGCATATTAGCATATTAGCATATTAGCATATTAGCATATTAGCATATTAGCATATCATATTAGCATATTAGCATATTAGCATATTAGCATAGCATATTAGCATAGCATATTAGCATATTAGCATATTAGTATATTAGCATATATTAGCATATATTAGCATATTAGCATATTAGCATATTAGCATAGCATATTAGCATATTAGCATATTAGCATATTAGCATATTAGCATATTAACATATTAGCATATTAGCATATTAGCATTGCATATTAGTATATTAGCATATTAGCATATTAGCAGATTAATATATTAGCATAGCATATTAGCATATTAACATATTAACATATTAACATATTACCATATTAGCATAGCATATTAGCATATTAACATATTAACATATTAGCATATTAGCATATTAGCATATTAGCATATTAACATAGCATATTAGCATATTAGCATATTAGCATAGCATATTAGCATATTAGCACATTAGCATATTAGCATATTAGCATATTAGCATATTAGTATATTAGCATAGCATATTAGCATATTAGCATATTAGCATATTAGCATATTAGCATAGCATATTAGCATATTAGCATATTAGCATATTAGCATATTAGCATATTAGCATATTAGCATAGCATATTAGCATATTAGCATATTAGCATATTAGCATATTAGCATAGCATATTAGCATATTAGCATATTAGCATATTAGCATATTAGCATAGCATATTAGCATATTAGCACATTAGCATAGCATATTAGCATATTAGCATATTAGCATAGCATAGCATATTAACATATTAGCATATTAGCATATTAGCATATTAGCATAGCATATTAGCATATTAGCATATTAACATATTAGCATAGCATATTAGCATATTAGCATATTAGCATATTAGCATATTAGCATAGCATATTAGCATATTAGCATATTAGCATATTAGCATATTAGCATATTAGCATATTAGCATAGCATATTAGCATATTAGCATATTAGCATATTAGCATATTAGCATAGCGTGTTAGTGTATTAGCATATTAGCATATTAGCATAGCATATTAGCATATTAGCATATTAGCATATTAGCATATTAGCATATTAGCATATTAGTATAGCATATTAGTATAGCATATTAGCATATTAGCATATTAGCATATTAGCATAGCATATTAGCATATTAGCATATTAGCATATTAGCATATTAGCATATTAGCATAGCATATTAGCATATTAGCATATTAGCATATTAGCATATTAGCATAGCATATTAGCATATTAGCATATTAGCATATTAGCATATTAGCATATTAGCATATTAGCGTATTAGCGTATTAGCATATTAGCATATTAGCATATTAGCATATTAGCATATTAGCATAGCATATTAGCATATTAGCATATTAGCATATTAGCATATTAGCGTATTAGCGTATTAGCATATTAGCATATTAGCATATTACCATATTAGCATATTAGCATAGCATATTAGCATATTAGCATATTAGCATATTAGCATATTAGCATATTAGCATAGCATATTAGCATATTACCATATTAGCATATTAGCGTATTAGCATAGCATATTAGCATATTAGCATATTAGCATATTAGCATATTAGCATATTAGCATAGCATATTAGCATATTAGCATAGCATATTAGCATAGCGTGTTAGCGTATTAGTATATTAGCATATTAGCATATTAGCATATTAACATATTAGCATATTAGCATAGCATATTAGCATATTAGCATATTAGCAGATTTGTATATTAGCATATTAGCATAGCATATTAGCATATTAGCATATTAGCATATTAGCATATTAGCATATTAGCATAACGTGTTAGCGTATTAGCGTATTAGCATATTAGCATAGCGTGTTAGCGTATTAGCATATTAGTATATTAGCATAGCATATTAGCATATTAGCATAGCATATTAGCATATTAGCATATTAGCATATTAGCATATTAGCATAGCATATTAGCATATTAGCATATTAGCATATTAACATATTAGCATAGCATATTAGTATATTAGCATATTAGCATATTAACATATTAGCATATTAGCATATTAGCATAGCATATTAGCATAGCATATCAACATATTAGTATATTAGCATAGCATATTAGCATATTAGCATATTAGCATATTAGCATATTAGCATATTAGCATAGCGTGTTAGCGTATTAGCGTATTAGCATATTAGCATAGCGTGTTAGCGTATTAGCATATTAGCATATTAGCATAGCATATTAGCATATTAGCATATTAGCATATTAGCATAGCATATTAGCATATTAGCATATTAGCATATTAGCATATTAGCATATTAGCATAGCATATTAGCATATTAGCATATTAGCATATTAGCATAGCATATTAGCATATTAGCATATTAGCATATTAGCATATTAGCATATTAGCATATTAGCATATTAGCATATTAGCATAGCGTGTTAGTGTATTAGCATATTAGCATATTAGCATAGCATATTAGCATATTAGCATATTAGCATAGCATATTAGCATAGCGTGTTAGCATATTAGCATATTAGCATATTAGCATATTAGCATATTAGCATAGCATATTAGCATATTAGCATATTAGCATATTAGCATATTAGCATAGCGTGTTAGCGTATTAGCGTATTAGCATATTAGCATAGCGTGTTAGCGTATTAGCATATTAGCATATTAGCATAGCATATTAGCATATTAGCATATTAGCATATTAGCATAGCATATTAGCATATTAGCATATTAGCATATTAGCATATTAGCATATTAGCATAGCGTGTTAGCGTATTAGCATATTAGCATAGCATATTAGCATATTAGCATAGCATATTAGCATATTAGCATATTAGCATATTAGCATATTAGCATAGCATATTAGCATATTAGCATATTAGCATATTAGCATAGCATATTAGCATATTAGCATATTAGCATATTAGCATATTAGCATATTAGCATAGCGTGTTAGTGTATTAGCATATTAGCATATTAGCATAGCATATTAGCATATTAGCATATTAGCATATTAGCATAGCATATTAGCATATTAGCATAGCGTGTTAGCATATTAGCATATTAGCATATTAGCATATTAGCATATTAGCATAGCATATTAGCATATTAGCATATTAGCATATTAGCATATTAGCGTATTAGCATATTAGCATATTAGCATATTAGCATATTAGCATATTAGCATAGCATATTAGCATATTAGTATATTATCATATTAGCATATTAGCATATTAGCATAGCATATTAGCATATTAGCATATTAGCATATTAGCATATTAGCATATTAGCATATTAGCATAGCGTGTTAGCGTATTAGCATATTAGCATAGCATATTAGCATATTAGCATATTAGCATATTAGCATATTAGCATATTAGCATATTAGCATATTAGCATATTAGCATATTAGCATAACATATTAGCATATTAGCATAGCGTGTTAGCGTATTAGCATATTAGCATATTAGCATAGCATATTAGCATATTAGCATAGCATATTAGCATATTAGCATATTAGCATATTAGCATATTAGCATATTAGCATATTAACATATTAGCATATTAGCATATTAACATATTAGCATAGCGTGTTAGCATATTAGTGTATTAGCATATTAGCATATTAGCATATTAGCATATTAGCATATTAGCATATTAGTATATTAGCATATTAGCATATTAGCATATTAGCATATTAGCATATTAGCATATTAGCATAGCATATTAGCATATTAGTATATTAGCATATTAGCATAGCATATTAGCATATTAGCATATTAGCATAGCATATTAGTATATTAGCATATTAGCATATTAGCATATTAGCATAGCATATTAGCATATTAGCACATTAGCACATTAGCACATTAGCACATTAGCATATTAGCATATTAGCATATTAGCATATTAGCATAGCATATTAGCATATTAGCATATTAGCATATTAGCATAGCATATTAGCATATTAGCATATTAGCATAGCATATTAGCATAATAGCATAGCATATTAGCATATTAGCATATTAGCATATTAGCATATTAGAATAGCATATTAGCATATTAATATATTAGCATATTAGCATATTAGCATAGCATATTAGCATATTAGCATATTAGCATATTAGCATAGCATATTAGCATATTAGCATATTAGCATATTAGCATATTAGCATAGCATATCAGCATAGCATATTAGCATATTAGCATATTAGCATATTAGCATATTAGCATAGCATATTAGCATATTAGCATATTAGCATATTAGCATAGCATATTAGCATATTAACATATTAGCATATTAGCATAGCATATTAGTATATTAGCATATTAGCATATTAGCATATTAGCATATTAGCATAGCATATTAGCATATTAGCATATTAGCATATTAGCATAGTATATTAGCATATTAGCATAGCATATTAGCATATTAGCATATTAGCATAGCATATTAGTATATTAGCATATTAGCATATTAGCATATTAGCATAGCATATTAGCATATTAGCACATTAGCACATTAGCACATTAGCACATTAGCATATTAGCATATTAGCATAGCATATTAGCATATTAGCATATTAGCATAGCGTGTTAGTGTATTAGCATATTAGCATATTAGCATAGCATATTAGCATATTAGCATATTAGCATATTAGCATATTAACATATTAGCATATTAGCATAGGATATTAGTATAGCATATTAGCATATTAGCATATTAGCATATTAGCATAACATATTAGCATATTAGCATATTAGCATAACATATTAGCATATTAGCATAGCATATTAGCATATTAGCATATTAGCATATTAGCATATTAGCATAGCGTGTTAGCGTATTAGCGTATTAGTATATTAGCATAGCGTGTTAGCGTATTAGCATATTAGCATATTAGCATAGAATATTAGCATATTAACATAGCATATTAGTATATTAGCATAGCATATTAGCATATTAGCATATTAGTATATTAGCATATTAGCATAGCATATTAGCATATTAGCATATTAGCATATTAGCATATTAGCATAGCATATTAGCATATTAGCGTATTAGCATATTAGCATATTAGCATATTAGCATAGCGTGTTAGCGTATTAGCATATTAGCATATTAGCATAGCATATTAGCGTATTAGCATATTAGCATATTAGCATATTAGCATAGCGTGTTAGCGTATTAGCATATTAGCATATTAGCATAGCATATTAGCGTATTAGCATATTAGCATATTAGCATATTAGCATATTAGCATATTAGCATAGTATATTAGCATATTAGCATATTAGCATATTAGCATATTAGCATATTAGCATAGCATATTAGCATATTAGCATATTAGCATATTAGCATAGCATATTAGCATATTAGCATATTAGCATATTAGCATATTAGCATATTAGCATATTAGCATAGCATATTAGCATATTAGCATATTAGCATATTAGCATATTAGCATATCATATTAGCATATTAGCATATTAGCATATTAGCATAGCATATTAGCATAGCATATTAGCATATTAGCATATTAGTATATTAGCATATATTAGCATATTAGCATATTAGCATATTAGCATAGCATATTAGCATATTAGCATATTAGCATATTAGCATATTAGCATATTAGCATATTAACATATTAGCATATTAGCATATTAGCATTGCATATTAGTATATTAGCATATTAGCATATTAGCAGATTAATATATTAGCATAGCATATTAGCATATTAACATATTAACATATTAACATATTACCATATTAGCATAGCATATTAGCATATTAACATATTAACATATTAGCATATTAGCATATTAGCATATTAGCATATTAACATAGCATATTAGCATATTAGCATATTAGCATATTAGCATATTAGCATATTAGCATATTAGCATAGCATATTAGCATATTAGCACATTAGCATATTAGCATATTAGCATATTAGCATATTAGTATATTAGCATAGCATATTAGCATATTAGCATATTAGCATATTAGCATATTAGCATAGCATATTAGCATATTAGCATATTAGCATATTAGCATATTAGCATATTAGCATATTAGCATAGCATATTAGCATATTAGCATATTAGCATATTAGCATATTAGCATATTAGCATATTAGCATATTAGCATAGCATATTAGCATATTAGCATATTAGCATATTAGCATATTAGCATAGCATATTAGCATATTAGCACATTAGCATAGCATATTAGCATATTAGCATATTAGCATAGCATAGCATATTAACATATTAGCATATTAGCATATTAGCATATTAGCATAGCATATTAGCATATTAGCATATTAACATATTAGCATAGCATATTAGCATATTAGCATATTAGCATATTAGCATATTAGCATAGCATATTAGCATATTAGCATATTAGCATATTAGCATATTAGCATATTAGCATATTAGCATATTAGCATAGCATATTAGCATATTAGCATATTAGCATATTAGCATATTAGCATAGCGTGTTAGTGTATTAGCATATTAGCATATTAGCATAGCATATTAGCATATTAGCATATTAGCATATTAGCATATTAGCATATTAGCATATTAGCATATTAGTATAGCATATTAGTATAGCATATTAGCATATTAGCATATTAGCATATTAGCATAGCATATTAGCATATTAGCATATTAGCATATTAGCATATTAGCATATTAGCATATTAGCATAGCATATTAGCATATTAGCATATTAGCATATTAGCATATTAGCATAGCATATTAGCATATTAGCATATTAGCATATTAGCATATTAGCATATTAGCGTATTAGCGTATTAGCATATTAGCATATTAGCATATTAGCATATTAGCATATTAGCATAGCATATTAGCATATTAGCATATTAGCATATTAGCATATTAGCATATTAGCGTATTAGCGTATTAGCATATTAGCATATTAGCATATTACCATATTAGCATATTAGCATAGCATATTAGCATATTAGCATATTAGCATATTAGCATATTAGCATATTAGCATAGCATATTAGCATATTACCATATTAGCATATTAGCGTATTAGCATAGCATATTAGCATATTAGCATATTAGCATATTAGCATATTAGCATATTAGCATAGCATATTAGCATATTAGCATAGCATATTAGCATAGCGTGTTAGCGTATTAGTATATTAGCATATTAGCATATTAGCATATTAACATATTAGCATATTAGCATAGCATATTAGCATATTAGCATATTAGCAGATTTGTATATTAGCATATTAGCATAGCATATTAGCATATTAGCATATTAGCATATTAGCATATTAGCATATTAGCATAACGTGTTAGCGTATTAGCGTATTCGCATATTAGCATAGCGTGTTAGCGTATTAGCATATTAGTATATTAGCATAGCATATTAGCATATTAGCATAGCATATTAGCATATTAGCATATTAGCATATTAGCATATTAGCATAGCATATTAGCATATTAGCATATTAGCATATTAGCATATTAGCATATTAACATATTAGCATAGCATATTAGCATATTAGCATATTAGCATATTAGCATATTAACATATTAGCATATTAGCATATTAGCATAGCATATTAGCATAGCATATCAACATATTAGTATATTAGCATAGCATATTAGCATATTAGCATATTAGCATATTAGCATATTAGCATATTAGCATAGCGTGTTAGCGTATTAGCGTATTAGCATATTAGCATAGCGTGTTAGCGTATTAGCATATTAGCATATTAGCATAGCATATTAGCATATTAGCATATTAGCATATTAGCATAGCATATTAGCATATTAGCATATTAGCATATTAGCATATTAGCATATTAGCATATTAGCATAGCATATTAGCATATTAGCATATTAGCATATTAGCATAGCATATTAGCATATTAGCATATTAGCATATTAGCATATTAGCATATTAGCATATTAGCATAGCGTGTTAGTGTATTAGCATATTAGCATATTAGCATAGCATATTAGCATATTAGCATATTAGCATAGCATATTAGCATAGCGTGTTAGCATATTAGCATATTAGCATATTAGCATATTAGCATATTAGCATAGCATATTAGCATATTAGCATATTAGCATATTAGCATATTAGCATAGCGTGTTAGCGTATTAGCGTATTAGCATATTAGCATAGCGTGTTAGCGTATTAGCATATTAGCATATTAGCATAGCATATTAGCATATTAGCATATTAGCATATTAGCATATTAGCATAGCATATTAGCATATTAGCATATTAGCATATTAGCATATTAGCATATTAGCATATTAGCATAGCGTGTTAGCGTATTAGCGTATTAGCATATTAGCATAGCATATTAGCATATTAGCATAGCATATTAGCATATTAGCATATTAGCATATTAGCATATTAGCATATTAGCATAGCATATTAGCATATTAGCATATTAGCATATTAGCATAGCATATTAGCATATTAGCATATTAGCATATTAGCATATTAGCATATTAGCATAGCGTGTTAGTGTATTAGCATATTAGCATATTAGCATAGCATATTAGCATATTAGCATATTAGCATATTAGCATAGCATATTAGCATATTAGCATAGCGTGTTAGCATATTAGCATATTAGCATATTAGCATATTAGCATATTAGCATAGCATATTAGCATATTAGCATATTAGCATATTAGCATATTAGCATATTAGCATAGTATATTAGCATATTAGCATAGCATATTAGCATATTAGCATATTAGCATATTAGCATATTAGCGTATTAGCATATTAGCATATTAGCATATTAGCATATTAGCATATTAGCATAGCATATTAGCATATTAGTATATTATCATATTAGCATATTAGCATATTAGCATAGCATATTAGCATATTAGCATATTAGCATATTAGCATATTAGCATATTAGCATATTAGCATATTAGCATAGCGTGTTAGCGTATTAGCATATTAGCATAGCATATTAGCATATTAGCATAGCGTGTTAGCGTATTAGCATATTAGCATATTAGCATAGCATATTAGCATATTAGCATATTAGCATATTAGCATATTAGCATATTAGCATAGCATATTAGCATATTAGCATATTAGCATATTAGCATATTAGCATATTAGCATATTAGCATAGCGTGTTAGTGTATTAGCATATTAGCATATTAGCATAGCATATTAGCATATTAGCATATTAGCATATTAGCATAGCATATTAGCATAGCATATTAGCATATTAGCATATTAGCATATTAGCATATTAGCATATTAGCATATTAGCATAGCATATTAGCATATTAGCATAGCATATTAGCATATTAGCATATTAGCATATTAGCATATTAGCATATTAGCATATTAGCATATTAGCATATTAGTATAGCATGTTAGCGTATTAGCATATTAGCATATTAGCATATTAGCATATTAGCATATTAGCATAGCATATTAGCATATTAGCATATTAGCATATTAGCATATTAGCATAGCATATTAGCATATTAGCATATTAGCATATTAGCATATTAGCATATTAGCATATTAGCATAGCATATTAGCATATTAGCATATTAGCATAGCGTGTTAGCGTATTAGCATATTAGCATATTAGCATATTAGCATAGCATATTAGCATATTAGCATATTAGCATATTAGCATATTAGCATATTAGCATATTAGCATATTAGCATAGCATATTAGCATATTAGCATATTAGCATATTAGCATATTAGCTTATTAGCATATTAGCATAGCATATTAGCATATTAGCATATTAGCATAGCGTGTTAGCGTATTAGCATATTAGCATAGCATATTAGCATATTAGCATATTAGCATATTAGCATATTAGCATATTAGCATATTAGCATATTAGCATATTAGCATAACATATTAGCATATTAGCATAGCGTGTTAGCGTATTAGCATATTAGCATATTAGCATAGCATATTAGCATATTAGCATAGCATATTAGCATATTAGCATATTAGCATATTAGCATATTAGCATATTAGCATATTAGTATATTAGCATATTAGCATATTAGCATATTAGCATATTAGCATATTAGCATATTAGCATAGCATATTAGCATATTAGCATATTAGCATATTAGCATAGCGTGTTAGTGTATTAGCATATTAGCATATTAGCATAGCATATTAGCATATTAGCATATTAGCATATTAGCATATTAGCATAGCATATTAGCATATTAGCATATTAGCATATTAGCATATTAGCATAGCATATTAGCATATTAGCATATTAGAAGATTTGTATATTAGCATATTAGCATAGCATATTAGTATATTAACATATTAGCATATTAGCATATTAGCATATTAGCATAACGTGTTAGCGTATTAGCGTATTAGCATATTAGCATAGCATATTAGCATATTAGCATAGCATATTAGCATATTAGCATATTAGCATATTAGCATATTAGCATATTAGCATATTAGCATATTAGCGTATTAGCATATTAGCATATTAGCATATTAGCATAGCATATTAGCATATTAGCATATTAGCATATTAGCATAGCATATTAGCGTATTAGCATATTAGTATATTAGCATATTAGCATATTAGCATATTAGCATATTAGCATATTAGCATAGCATATTAGCATATTAGCATATTAGCATATTAGCATAGCATATTAGCATATTAGCATATTAGCATATTAGCATATTAGCATATTAGCATAGCATATTAGCATATTAGCATATTAGCATATTAGCATATTAGCATATTAGCATAGCATATTAGCATATTAGCATATTAGCATATTAGCATATTAGCATATTAGAATATTAGCATAGCATATTAGCATATTAGCATATTAGCATATTAGCATAGCATATTAGCATATTAGCATAATAGCATATTAGCATATTAGCATAGCATGTTAGCGTATTAGCATATTAGCATATTAGCATATTAGCATATTAGCATATTAGCATATTAGCATAGCATATTAGCATATTAGCATATTAGCATATTAGCATATTAGCTTATTAGCATATTAGCATATTAGCATAGCATATTAGCATATTAGCATATTAGCATATTAGCATATTAGCATATTAGCATAGCGTGTTAACGTATTAGCATATTAGCATATTAGCATAGCATATTAGCATATTAGCATATTAGCATATTAGCATATTAGCATAGCATATTAGCATATTAGCATATTAGCATATTAGCATATTAGCGTATTAGCATATTAGCATATTAGCATATTAGCATATTAGCATAGTATGTTAGCGTATTAGCATATTAGCATATTAGCATATTAGCATATTAGCATAGCATAGCATATTAGCATATTATCATATTAGCATATTAGCATATTAGCATATTAGCATATTAGCATATTAGCATAGCATATTAGCATATTAGCATACTAGCATATTAGCATATTAGCATATTAGCATATTAGCATATTAGCATATTAGCATATTAGCATAGCATATTAGCATATTAGCATATTAGCATATTAGCATATTAGCATAGCGTGTTAGTGTATTAGCATATTAGCATATTAGCATAGCATATTAGCATATTAGCATATTAGCATATTAGCATATTAGCATATTAGTATAGCATATTAGCATATTAGCATATTAGCATATTAGCATATTAGCATATTAGCATAGCATACTAGCATATTAGCATATTAGCATATTAGGATATTAGCATAGCATATTAGCATATTAGCATATTAGCATATTAGCATATTAGCGTATTAGCGTATTAGCATATTAGCATATTAGCATATTAGCATATTAGCATATTAGCATATTAGCATAGCCTATTAGCATATTAGCATATTAGCATATTAGCATATTAGCATATTAGCATAGCATATTAGCATATTAGCATATTAGCATATTAGCATAGTATATTAGCATATTAGCAAATTAGCATATTAGCATAGCGTGTTAGCATATTAGCATATTAGCATAGCATATTAGCATATTAGCATATTAGCATATTAGCATATTAGCATATTAGCATAGCATATTAGCATATTAGCATATTAGCATATTAGCATATTAGCATATTAGCATATTAGCATAGCGTGTTAGTGTATTAGCATATTAGCATATTAGCATAGCATATTAGCATATTAGCATATTAGCATATTAGCATAGCATATTAGCATATTAGCATAGCGTGTTAGCATATTAGCATATTAGCATATTAGCATATTAGCATATTAGCATATTAGCATATTAGCATATTAGCATAGTATATTAGCAAATTAGCATATTAGCATATTAGCATATTAGCATATTAGCATATTAGCATATTAGCGTATTAGCATATTAGCATATTAGCATATTAGCATATTAGCATATTAGCATATTAGCATATTAGCATAGCATATTAGCATATTAGCATATTAGCATATTAGCATATTAGCATATTAGCATATTAGCATAGCGTGTTAGTGTATTAGCATATTAGCATATTAGCATAGCATATTAGCATATTAGCATATTAGCATATTAGCATAGCATATTAGCATAGCATATTAGCATATTAGCATATTAGCATATTAGCATATTAGCATAGCATATTAGCATAGCATATTAGCATATTAGCATATTAGCATATTAGCATAGCATATTAGCATATTAGCATATTAGCATATTAGCATATTAGCATATTAGCATATTAGCATAGCGTGTTAGCGTATTAGCATATTAGCATAGCATATTAGCATATTAGCATAGCATATTAGCATATTAGCATATTAGCATATTAGCATATTAGCATAGCATATTAGCATATTAGCATATTAGCATATTAGCATAGCATATTAGCATATTAGCATATTAGCATATTAGCATATTAGCATAGCGTGTTAGTGTATTAGCATATTAGCATATTAGCATATTAGCATATTAGCATATTAGCATATTAGCATAGCATATTAGCATAGCGTGTTAGCATATTAGCATATTAGCATATTAGCATATTAGCATATTAGCATAGCATATTAGCATATTAGCATATTAGCATATTAGCATATTAGCATAGTATATTAGCATATTAGCATAGCATATTAGCATATTAGCATATTAGCATATTAGCGTATTAGCATATTAGCATATTAGCATATTAGCATATTAGCATATTAGCATATTAGCATAGCATATTAGCATATTAGTATATTAGCATATTAGCATATTAGCATATTAGCATAGCATATTAGCATATTAGCATATTAGCATATTAGCATATTAGCATATTAGCATATTAGCATAGCGTGTTAGCGTATTAGCATATTAGCATAGCATATTAGCATATTAGCATAGCGTATTAGCGTATTAGCATATTAGCATATTAGCATATTAGCATAGCATATTAGCATATTAGCATATTAGCATATTAGCATATTAGCATATTAGCATAGCATATTAGCATATTAGCATATTAGCATATTAGCATATTAGCATATTAGCATATTAGCATATTAGCATAGCGTGTTAGTGTATTAGCATATTAGCATATTAGCATAGCATATTAGCATATTAGCATATTAGCATATTAGCATATTAGCATAGCATATTAGCATAGCATATTAGCATATTAGCATATTAGCATATTAGCATAGCATATTAGCATATTAGCATAGCATATTAGCATATTAGCATATTAGCATATTAGCATATTAGCATATTAGCATATTAGTATAGCATGTTAGCATATTAGCATATTAGCATATTAGCATATTAGCATATTAGCATATTAGCATAGCATATTAGCATATTAGCATATTAGCATATTAGCATATTAGCATAGCATATTAACATATTAGCATATTAACATATTAGCATATTAGCATATTAGCATAGCATATTAGCATATTAGCATATTAGCATAGCGTGTTAGCGTATTAGCATATTAGCATATTAGCATATTAGCATAGCATATTAGCATATTAGCATATTAGCATATTAGCATATTAGCATATTAGCATAGCATATTAGCATATTAGCATATTAGCATATTAGCATATTAGCTTATTAGCATATTAGCATAGCATATTAGCATATTAGCATATTAGCATAGCGTGTTAGCGTATTAGCATATTAGCATAGCATATTAGCATATTAGCATATTAGCATATTAGCATATTAGCATATTAGCATATTAGCATATTAGCATAACATATTAGCATATTAGCATAGCGTGTTAGCGTATTAGCATATTAGCATATTAGCATAGCATATTAGCATATTAGCATAGCATATTAGCATATTAGCATATTAGCATATTAGCATATTAGCATATTAACATATTAGCATATTAGCATATTAACATATTAGCATAGCGTGTTAGCATATTAGTGTATTAGCATATTAGCATATTAGCATATTAGCATATTAGCATATTAGCATATTAGCATAGCATATTAGCATATTAGCATATTAGCATATTAGCATATTAGCATATTAGCATATTAGCATATTAGCATAGCATATTAGCATATTAGCATATTAGCATATTAGCATATTAACATAGCGTGTTAGTGTATTAGCATATTAGCATATTAGCATAGCATATTAGCATATTAGCATATTAGCATATTAGCATAGCATATTAGCATATTAGCATATTAGCATATTAGCATAGCATATTAGCATATTAGCATATTAGAAGATTTGTATATTAGCATATTAGCATAGCATATTAGCATATTAACATATTAGCATATTAGCATATTAGCATATTAGCATATTAGCATATTAGCATAACGTGTTAGCGTATTAGCATATTAGCATATTAGCATAGCGTGTTAGCGTATTAGCATATTAGTATATTAGCATATTAGCATATTAGCATATTAGCATATTAGCATAGCATATTAGCATATTAGCATAGCATATTAGCATATTAGCATATTAGCATATTAGCATATTAGCATATTAGCATAGCGTGTTAGCATATTAGCGTATTAGCATATTAGCATATTAGCATATTAGCATAGCATATTAGCATATTAGCATATTAGCATATTAGCATAGCATATTAGCGTATTAGCATATTAGTATATTAGCATATTAGCATATTAGCATATTAGCATATTAGCATAGCATATTAGCATATTAGCATATTAGCATATTAGCATATTAGCATAGCATATTAGCATATTAGCATATTAGCATATTAGCATATTAGCATATTAGCATATTAGCATATTAGCATAGCATATTAGCATATTAGCATATTAGCATATTAGCATATTAGCATATTAGAATATTAGCATAGCATATTAGCATATTAGCATATTAGCATATTAGCATATTAGCATAGCATATTAGCATATTAGCATAATAGCATATTAGCATATTAGCATAGCATGTTAGCGTATTAGCATATTAGCATATTAGCATATTAGCATATTAGCATATTAGCATATTAGCATAGCATATTAGCATATTAGCATATTAGCATATTAGCATATTAGCTTATTAGCATATTAGCATATTAGCATAGCATATTAGCATATTAGCATATTAGCATATTAGCATAGCGTGTTAACGTATTAGCATATTAGCATATTAGCATAGCATATTAGCATATTAGCATATTAGCATATTAGCATATTAGCATAGCATATTAGCATATTAGCATATTAGCATATTAGCATATTAGCATATTAGCGTATTAGCATATTAGCATATTAGCATATTAGCATATTAGCATAGTATGTTAGCGTATTAGCATATTAGCATATTAGCATATTAGCATATTAGCATAGCATAGCATATTAGCATATCATATTAGCATATTAGCATATTAGCATATTAGCATATTAGCATATTAGCATAGCATATTAGCATATTAGCATACTAGCATATTAGCATATTAGCATATTAGCATATTAGCATATTAGCATATTAGCATATTAGCATAGCATATTAGCATATTAGCATATTAGCATATTAGCATATTAGCATAGCGTGTTAGTGTATTAGCATATTAGCATATTAGCATAGCATATTAGCATATTAGCATATTAGCATATTAGCATATTAGCATATTAGCATATTAGTATAGCATATTAGCATATTAGCATATTAGCATATTAGCATAGCATATTAGCATATTAGCATATTAGCATATTAGCATATTAGCATATTAGCATATTAGCATATTAGCATAGCATATTAGCATATTAGCATATTAGCATATTAGGATATTAGCATAGCATATTAGCATATTAGCATATTAGCATATTAGCATATTAGCGTATTAGCGTATTAGCATATTAGCATATTAGCATATTAGCATATTAGCATATTAGCATATTAGCATATTAGCATAGCATATTAGCATATTAGCATATTAGCATATTAGCATATTAGCATAGCATATTAGCATATTAGCATATTAGAATATTAGCATAGCATATTAGCATATTAGCATATTAGCATATTAGCATATTAGCATAGCATATTAGCATATTAGCATAATAGCATATTAGCATATTAGCATAGCATGTTAGCGTATTAGCATATTAGCATATTAGCATATTAGCATATTAGCATATTAGCATATTAGCATAGCATATTAGCATATTAGCATATTAGCATATTAGCATAGCATATTAGCATATTAGCATATTAGCATATTAGCATAGCATATTAGCATATTAGCATATTAGAAGATTTGTATATTAGCATATTAGCATAGCATATTAGCATATTAACATATTAGCATATTAGCATATTAGCATATTAGCATATTAGCATATTAGCATAACGTGTTAGCGTATTAGCATATTAGCATATTAGCATAGCGTGTTAGCGTATTAGCATATTAGTATATTAGCATATTAGCATATTAGCATATTAGCATATTAGCATAGCATATTAGCATATTAGCATAGCATATTAGCATATTAGCATATTAGCATATTAGCATATTAGCATATTAGCATAGCGTGTTAGCATATTAGCGTATTAGCATATTAGCATATTAGCATATTAGCATAGCATATTAGCATATTAGCATATTAGCATATTAGCATAGCATATTAGCGTATTAGCATATTAGTATATTAGCATATTAGCATATTAGCATATTAGCATATTAGCATAGCATATTAGCATATTAGCATATTAGCATATTAGCATATTAGCATAGCATATTAGCATATTAGCATATTAGCATATTAGCATATTAGCATATTAGCATATTAGCATATTAGCATAGCATATTAGCATATTAGCATATTAGCATATTAGCATATTAGCATATTAGAATATTAGCATAGCATATTAGCATATTAGCATATTAGCATATTAGCATATTAGCATAGCATATTAGCATATTAGCATAATAGCATATTAGCATATTAGCATAGCATGTTAGCGTATTAGCATATTAGCATATTAGCATATTAGCATATTAGCATATTAGCATATTAGCATAGCATATTAGCATATTAGCATATTAGCATATTAGCATATTAGCTTATTAGCATATTAGCATATTAGCATAGCATATTAGCATATTAGCATATTAGCATATTAGCATAGCGTGTTAACGTATTAGCATATTAGCATATTAGCATAGCATATTAGCATATTAGCATATTAGCATATTAGCATATTAGCATAGCATATTAGCATATTAGCATATTAGCATATTAGCATATTAGCATATTAGCGTATTAGCATATTAGCATATTAGCATATTAGCATATTAGCATAGTATGTTAGCGTATTAGCATATTAGCATATTAGCATATTAGCATATTAGCATAGCATAGCATATTAGCATATCATATTAGCATATTAGCATATTAGCATATTAGCATATTAGCATATTAGCATAGCATATTAGCATATTAGCATACTAGCATATTAGCATATTAGCATATTAGCATATTAGCATATTAGCATATTAGCATATTAGCATAGCATATTAGCATATTAGCATATTAGCATATTAGCATATTAGCATAGCGTGTTAGTGTATTAGCATATTAGCATATTAGCATAGCATATTAGCATATTAGCATATTAGCATATTAGCATATTAGCATATTAGCATATTAGTATAGCATATTAGCATATTAGCATATTAGCATATTAGCATAGCATATTAGCATATTAGCATATTAGCATATTAGCATATTAGCATATTAGCATATTAGCATATTAGCATAGCATATTAGCATATTAGCATATTAGCATATTAGGATATTAGCATAGCATATTAGCATATTAGCATATTAGCATATTAGCATATTAGCGTATTAGCGTATTAGCATATTAGCATATTAGCATATTAGCATATTAGCATATTAGCATAGCATATTAGCATATTAGCATATTAGCATATTAGCATATTAGCATAGCATATTAGCATATTAGCATATTAGAATATTAGCATAGCATATTAGCATATTAGCATATTAGCATATTAGCATATTAGCATAGCATATTAGCATATTAGCATAATAGCATATTAGCATATTAGCATAGCATGTTAGCGTATTAGCATATTAGCATATTAGCATATTAGCATATTAGCATATTAGCATAGCATATTAGCATATTAGCATATTAGCATATTAGCATATTAGCTTATTAGCATATTAGCATATTAGCATAGCATATTAGCATATTAGCATATTAGCATATTAGCATATTAGCATAGCGTGTTAACGTATTAGCATATTAGCATATTAGCATAGCATATTAGCATATTAGCATATTAGCATATTAGCATATTAGCATAGCATATTAGCATATTAGCATATTAGCATATTAGCATATTAGCATATTAGCGTATTAGCATATTAGCATATTAGCATATTAGCATATTAGCATAGTATGTTAGCGTATTAGCATATTAGCATATTAGCATATTAGCATATTAGCATAGCATAGCATATTAGCATATCATATTAGCATATTAGCATATTAGCATATTAGCATATTAGCATATTAGCATAGCATATTAGCATATTAGCATACTAGCATATTAGCATATTAGCATATTAGCATATTAGCATATTAGCATATTAGCATATTAGCATAGCATATTAGCATATTAGCATATTAGCATATTAGCATATTAGCATAGCGTGTTAGTGTATTAGCATATTAGCATATTAGCATAGCATATTAGCATATTAGCATATTAGCATATTAGCATATTAGCATATTAGCATATTAGCATATTAGTATAGCATATTAGCATATTAGCATATTAGCATATTAGCATATTAGCATAGCATATTAGCATATTAGCATATTAGCATATTAGCATATTAGCATATTAGCATATTAGCATATTAGCATATTAGCATAGCATATTAGCATATTAGCATATTAGCATATTAGGATATTAGCATAGCATATTAGCATATTAGCATATTAGCATATTAGCATATTAGCGTATTAGCGTATTAGCATATTAGCATATTAGCATATTAGCATATTAGCATATTAGCATAGCATATTAGCATATTAGCATATTAGCATATTAGCATATTAGCATAGCATATTAGCATATTAGCATATTAGCATATTAGCATAGTATATTAGCATATTAGCAAATTAGCATATTAGCATAGCGTGTTAGCATATTAGCATATTAGCATAGCATATTAGCATATTAGCATATTAGCATATTAGCATATTAGCATATTAGCATATTAGCATATTAGCATATTAGCATATTAGCATATTAGCATATTAGCATATTAGCATAGCATATTAGCATATTAGCATATTAGCATATTAGCATAGCATATTAGCATATTAGCATATTAGCATAGCTTGTTAGCATATTAGCGTATTAGCATATTAGCATATTAGCATATTAGCATATTAGCATATTAACATAGCATATTAGCATATTAGCATATTAGCATATTAGCATTGCATATTAGCATATTAGCATATTAGCATATTAGCATAGCGTGTTAGTGTATTAGCATATTAGCATATTAGCATATTAGCATATTAGCATATTAGCATAGCATATTAGCATATTAGCATATTAGCATATTAGCATATTAGCATAGCATATTAGCATATTAGCATATTAGCATATTAGCATATTAGCATAGCATATTAGCATATTAGCATATTAGCATATTAGCATAGCATATTAGCATATTAGCATATTAGCATATTAGCATAGCATATTAGCATATTAGCATATTAGCATATTAGCATATTAGCATATTAACATATTAGCATTGTAGGATCACACATGCACATATCACAAAGCTTAAATTCCAGGTGGCCTGAGACAAGGCCTACCCTGGTACGAGAAGGCACACATCGACCTAGGCCCCAAAGGGGGGGTTTGTGACCCCACACACATAGATAACCAGGGAGGCCAGCACTCCAACTTTTATTGCCCAAAGCTTTAACGACCTACAGATAGCAGAGTGGATCCCCAGGGACAGGGGCCCCTCGACTTGGCACACAACCCCCTCCCCAGACATCCTGCCTTACATACCACTCACCGAACGGACGAACACCCCAAAGAAAGTTTCTTTTAAGTTTGGCTTTTGTATATCTGTATATTTATTTACTCTTGACTACTAGTCTTAATATACAGATATGTACAGGTTATGTTCGAATGTGTCTTAACTTTTGGAGATTCTTTTTCTTTGTTTGACAAACCTTCTCCCCCCCCTTTTCTTTGCCACATTCCTCGGCAACCCTTATCTGATCTTTGTATTCTACCATGCCTATCTAAGGGTAAGATGTGCTTATGACATGAGAATATGTCATATAATGTCTGTATAAAGGGTAATATCTGTTGAGGTACAACCTAAACCACCTGTACTATATACTGGTGTGAGTAATAGAACATAACATAATAGCATAATATAAGTAATCATTAATTAATCATCACAGATGGTATTTGGTGTGAACCGCTGGGCTGGTACAGCATGTTTGGTATCAAACCGAAGGAAAATCACTCCAGTTTCCAAATCTGGTCAATGGTTACCACAAAAGTGGATATATCAAAAGTTACACCAGCCTAATGAAAATCACCATTACCAGAGAAGTCAGTCTGGTCATAAATCCCAAAAAGACTGATACCGACCCCCTTCCGAAAGCCCGCCAAATGGATGGTCAGCCATTGGTCCAGGACTCAAATTCCTGGTCACTCCTAATCACGAACCTTATGCTATAAAACCTGGCACCTCAGAACAAAGGAGAGAGAAAGGCGGAGAAAAAGAGAAGAACAAGGAGAAACAAGCAGCGTTCTTAAAGCCCGTCGGTGAAGACCCAAAGAACTGCAACTCAGCCCAAGCTTCACCAGAAGAAAGAACCGGAGGAACTCCACTCCAACAACCGCTGCAGACACCGCGCCTCCCTGAGAGCCATCACCCATCAGCTCATCAGCCACTGCAACCAACTGCAAAGACCTCCTTCTTTCCTGCATCCAAGTAAACCAACTTCCTTTCCTTTCTAACAACCTGAACTGTCCTATTCACCTGCTATATTCCTTTAGGTTTATAATCCTTACAAACTGCTTGCTTTGCAGAACAGTTTTTCCCTTTTCAGGTTAATCATTTTAAATCTGGTCATTGCATTTTCATGATTACATCGTTTGTGTCTATTCCGTTATTTCATGTTTATTGTTTGTTAGGTGTAATGTCTGTCTTATGTTAGTTGTAGGAATAAATGCATGTCTTTTTACACAACTTCAGCCTCCGTCATTGAGTGCTCACAATAGTCCCTGCCTCTGTGCGATCTGGCTACTACGCTCTGAAACCTCTAAACTCGCCTGAAATATCGCGAGACTCTCTCTCATCGGCCGTGAGGGGAGCTTCACTACCGATCGTTTACATTACCTGGTGACGCAGCTCGCTGGACGAGCCTACTAACCCAGGTTATTAAGCGATACTGGTTATTAATGAATCCCATTTAAGTCTCACATTAACAGATATCGGGGATTCGCAATTGAGTTTGGAGGAGCCGACCATTCGGCATAACAATTGGTTAATAATCAGCATTAAATAATAATTAATTAAAAGTTAATTAATTTCAAAACATATTGGTGGAGATATTAAAATTTACCTGAGCTAATAATTCCTACAGCATATTAGCATAGCGTGTTAGTGTATTAGCATATTAACATATTAGCATATTAGCATATTAGCATATTAGCATAGCATATTAGCATATTAGCATATTAGCATATTAGCATATTAGCATATTAGCATAGCATATTAGCATATTACCATATTAGCATATTAGCATAGTATATTAGCATATTAGCATATTAGCATATTAGCATATTAGCATAGCATATTAGCATATTAGCATATTAGCATATTAACATATTAGCATATTAGCATATTAGCATATTAGCATAGCATATTAGCATATTAGCATATTAGCATATTAGCATATTAGCATATTAGCATATCATATTAGCATATTAGCATATTAGCATATTAGCATAGCATATTAGCATAGCATATTAGCATATTAGCATATTAGTATATTAGCATATATTAGCATATATTAGCATATTAGCATATTAGCATATTAGCATAGCATATTAGCATATTAGCATATTAGCATATTAGCATATTAGCATATTAACATATTAGCATATTAGCATATTAGCATTGCATATTAGTATATTAGCATATTAGCATATTAGCAGATTAATATATTAGCATAGCATATTAGCATATTAACATATTAACATATTAACATATTACCATATTAGCATAGCATATTAGCATATTAACATATTAACATATTAGCATATTAGCATATTAGCATATTAGCATATTAACATAGCATATTAGCATATTAGCATATTAGCATAGCATATTAGCATATTAGCACATTAGCATATTAGCATATTAGCATATTAGCATATTAGTATATTAGCATAGCATATTAGCATATTAGCATATTAGCATATTAGCATATTAGCATAGCATATTAGCATATTAGCATATTAGCATATTAGCATATTAGCATATTAGCATATTAGCATAGCATATTAGCATATTAGCATATTAGCATATTAGCATATTAGCATAGCATATTAGCATATTAGCATATTAGCATATTAGCATATTAGCATAGCATATTAGCATATTAGCACATTAGCATAGCATATTAGCATATTAGCATATTAGCATAGCATAGCATATTAACATATTAGCATATTAGCATATTAGCATATTAGCATAGCATATTAGCATATTAGCATATTAACATATTAGCATAGCATATTAGCATATTAGCATATTAGCATATTAGCATATTAGCATAGCATATTAGCATATTAGCATATTAGCATATTAGCATATTAGCATATTAGCATATTAGCATAGCATATTAGCATATTAGCATATTAGCATATTAGCATATTAGCATAGCGTGTTAGTGTATTAGCATATTAGCATATTAGCATAGCATATTAGCATATTAGCATATTAGCATATTAGCATATTAGCATATTAGCATATTAGTATAGCATATTAGTATAGCATATTAGCATATTAGCATATTAGCATATTAGCATAGCATATTAGCATATTAGCATATTAGCATATTAGCATATTAGCATATTAGCATAGCATATTAGCATATTAGCATATTAGCATATTAGCATATTAGCATAGCATATTAGCATATTAGCATATTAGCATATTAGCATATTAGCATATTAGCGTATTAGCGTATTAGCATATTAGCATATTAGCATATTAGCATATTAGCATATTAGCATAGCATATTAGCATATTAGCATATTAGCATATTAGCATATTAGCGTATTAGCGTATTAGCATATTAGCATATTAGCATATTACCATATTAGCATATTAGCATAGCATATTAGCATATTAGCATATTAGCATATTAGCATATTAGCATATTAGCATATTAGCATAGCATATTAGCATATTACCATATTAGCATATTAGCGTATTAGCATAGCATATTAGCATATTAGCATATTAGCATATTAGCATATTAGCATATTAGCATAGCATATTAGCATATTAGCATAGCATATTAGCATAGCGTGTTAGCGTATTAGTATATTAGCATATTAGCATATTAGCATATTAACATATTAGCATATTAGCATAGCATATTAGCATATTAGCATATTAGCAGATTTGTATATTAGCATATTAGCATAGCATATTAGCATATTAGCATATTAGCATATTAGCATATTAGCATATTAGCATAACGTGTTAGCGTATTAGCGTATTAGCATATTAGCATAGCGTGTTAGCGTATTAGCATATTAGTATATTAGCATAGCATATTAGCATATTAGCATAGCATATTAGCATATTAGCATATTAGCATATTAGCATATTAGCATAGCATATTAGCATATTAGCATATTAGCATATTAACATATTAGCATAGCATATTAGCATATTAGCATATTAGCATATTAACATATTAGCATATTAGCATATTAGCATAGCATATTAGCATAGCATATCAACATATTAGTATATTAGCATAGCATATTAGCATATTAGCATATTAGCATATTAGCATATTAGCATATTAGCATAGCGTGTTAGCGTATTAGCGTATTAGCATATTAGCATAGCGTGTTAGCGTATTAGCATATTAGCATATTAGCATAGCATATTAGCATATTAGCATATTAGCATATTAGCATAGCATATTAGCATATTAGCATATTAGCATATTAGCATATTAGCATATTAGCATAGCATATTAGCATATTAGCATATTAGCATATTAGCATAGCATATTAGCATATTAGCATATTAGCATATTAGCATATTAGCATATTAGCATATTAGCATATTAGCATATTAGCATAGCGTGTTAGTGTATTAGCATATTAGCATATTAGCATAGCATATTAGCATATTAGCATATTAGCATAGCATATTAGCATAGCGTGTTAGCATATTAGCATATTAGCATATTAGCATATTAGCATATTAGCATAGCATATTAGCATATTAGCATATTAGCATATTAGCATATTAGCATATTAGCATAGCGTGTTAGCGTATTAGCGTATTAGCATATTAGCATAGCGTGTTAGCGTATTAGCATATTAGCATATTAGCATAGCATATTAGCATATTAGCATATTAGCATATTAGCATAGCATATTAGCATATTAGCATATTAGCATATTAGCATATTAGCATATTAGCATAGCGTGTTAGCGTATTAGCGTATTAGCATATTAGCATAGCATATTAGCATATTAGCATAGCATATTAGCATATTAGCATATTAGCATATTAGCATAGCATATTAGCATATTAGCATATTAGCATATTAGCATAGCATATTAGCATATTAGCATATTAGCATATTAGCATATTAGCATATTAGCATAGCGTGTTAGTGTATTAGCATATTAGCATATTAGCATAGCATATTAGCATATTAGCATATTAGCATATTAGCATAGCATATTAGCATATTAGCATAGCGGTTTGCATATTAGCATATTAGCATATTAGCATATTAGCATATTAGCATAGCATATTAGCATATTAGCATATTAGCATATTAGCATTAGCATAGCATATTAGCATATTAGCATATTAGCATATTAGCATATTAGCGTATTAGCATATTAGCATATTAGCATATTAGCATATTAGCATATTAGCATAGCATATTAGCATATTAGTATATTATCATATTAGCATATTAGCATATTAGCATAGCATATTAGCATATTAGCATATTAGCATATTAGCATATTAGCATATTAGCATATTAGCATAGCGTGTTAGCGTATTAGCATATTAGCATAGCATATTAGCATATTAGCATAGCGTGTTAGCGTATTAGCATATTAGCATATTAGCATAGCATATTAGCATATTAGCATATTAGCATATTAGCATAGCATATTAGCATATTAGCATATTAGCATATTAGCATATTAGCATATTAGCATATTAGCATATTAGCATAGCATATTAGCATATTAGCATATTAGCATATTAGCATATTAGCATATTAGCATAGCGTGTTAGTGTATTAGCATATTAGCATATTAGCATAGCATATTAGCATATTAGCATATTAGCATATTAGCATAGCATATTAGCATAGCATATTAGCATATTAGCATATTAGCATATTAGCATATTAGCATATTAGCATAGCATATTAGCATATTAGCATAGCATATTAGCATATTAGCATATTAGCATATTAGCATATTAGCATATTAGCATATTAGCATATTAGTATACCATGTTAGCGTATTAGCATATTAGCATATTAGCATATTAGCATATTAGCATATTAGCATATTAGCATAGCATATTAGCATATTAGCATATTAGCATATTAGCATATTAGCATAGCATATTAGCATATTAGCATATTAGCATATTAGCATATTAGCATATTAGCATAGCATATTAGCATATTAGCATATTAGCATAGCATATTAGCATATTAGCATATTAGCATATTAGCATAGCATATTAGCATATTAGCATATTAGCATATTAGCATATTAGCATAGCATATTAGCATATTAGCATATTAGCATATTAGAATATTAGCATAGCATATTAGCATATTAGCATATTAGCATATTAGCATAGCATATTAGCATATTAGCATAATAGCATATTAGCATATTAACATAGCATGTTAGCGTATTAGCATATTAGCATATTAGCATATTAGCATATTAGCATATTAGCATATTAGCATAGCATATTAGCATATTAGCATATTAGCATATTAGCATACTAGCATATTAGCTTATTAGCATATTAGCATATTAGCATAGCATATTAGCATATTAGCATATTAGCATATTAGCATATTAGCATATTAGCATAGCGTGTTAACGTATTAGCATATTAGCATATTAGCATAGCATATTAGCATATTAGCATATTAGCATATTAGCATATTAGCATAGCATATTAGCATATTAGCATATTAGCATATTAGCATATTAGCGTATTAGCATATTAGCATATTAGCATATTAGCATATTAGCATAGTATGTTAGCGTATTAGCATATTAGCATATTAGCATATTAGCATATTAGCATAGCATAGCATATTAGCATATTATCATATTAGCATATTAGCATATTAGCATATTAGCATATTAGCATATTAGCATATTAGCATAGCATATTAGCATATTAGCATACTAGCATATTAGCATATTAGCATATTAGCATATTAGCATATTAGCATATTAGCATATTAGCATAGCATATTAGCATATTAGCATATTAGCATATTAGCATATTAGCATAGCGTGTTAGTGTATTAGCATATTAGCATATTAGCATAGCATATTAGCATATTAGCATATTAGCATATTAGCATATTAGCATATTAGTATAGCATATTAGCATATTAGCATATTAGCATATTAGCATATTAGCATATTAGCATAGCATACTAGCATATTAGCATATTAGCATATTAGGATATTAGCATAGCATATTAGCATATTAGCATATTAGCATATTAGCATATTAGCGTATTAGCGTATTAGCATATTAGCATATTAGCATATTAGCATATTAGCATATTAGCATATTAGCATAGCCTATTAGCATATTAGCATATTAGCATATTAGCATATTAGCATATTAGCATATTAGCATAGCATATTAGCATATTAGCATATTAGCATATTAGCATAGTATATTAGCATATTAGCAAATTAGCATATTAGCATAGCGTGTTAGCATATTAGCATATTAGCATAGCATATTAGCATATTAGCATATTAGCATATTAGCATATTAGCATATTAGCATAGCATATTAGCATATTAGCATATTAGCATATTAGCATATTAGCATATTAGCATATTAGCATATTAGCATAGCGTGTTAGTGTATTAGCATATTAGCATATTAGCATAGCATATTAGCATATTAGCATATTAGCATATTAGCATAGCATATTAGCATATTAGCATAGCGTGTTAGCATATTAGCATATTAGCATATTAGCATATTAGCATATTAGCATATTAGCATATTAGCATATTAGCATAGTATATTAGCAAATTAGCATAGCATATTAGCATATTAGCATATTAGCATATTAGCATATTAGCATATTAGCATATTAGCGTATTAGCATATTAGCATATTAGCATATTAGCATATTAGCATATTAGCATATTAGCATATTAGCATATTAGCATATTAGCATAGCATATTAGCATATTAGCATATTAGCATATTAGCATATTAGCATATTAGCATAGCGTGTTAGTGTATTAGCATATTAGCATATTAGCATAGCATATTAGCATATTAGCATATTAGCATATTAGCATAGCATATTAGCATAGCATATTAGCATATTAGCATATTAGCATATTAGCATATTAGCATAGCATATTAGCATAGCATATTAGCATATTAGCATATTAGCATATTAGCATAGCATATTAGCATATTAGCATATTAGCATATTAGCATATTAGCATATTAGCATATTAGCATAGCGTGTTAGCGTATTAGCATATTAGTATAGCATATTAGCATATTAGCATAGCATATTAGCATATTAGCATATTAGCATATTAGCATATTAGCATAGCATATTAGCATATTAGCATATTAGCATATTAGCATAGCATATTAGCATATTAGCATATTAGCATATTAGCATATTAGCATATTAGCATAGCGTGTTAGTGTATTAGCATATTAGCATATTAGCATATTAGCATATTAGCATATTAGCATATTAGCATAGCATATTAGCATAGCGTGTTAGCATATTAGCATATTAGCATATTAGCATATTAGCATAGCATATTAGCATATTAGCATATTAGCATATTAGCATATTAGCATAGTATATTAGCATATTAGCATAGCATATTAGCATATTAGCATATTAGCATATTAGCATATTAGCGTATTAGCATATTAGCATATTAGCATATTAGCATATTAGCATATTAGCATATTAGCATAGCATATTAGCATATTAGTATATTAGCATATTAGCATATTAGCATATTAGCATAGCATATTAGCATATTAGCATATTAGCATATTAGCATATTAGCATATTAGCATATTAGCATAGCGTGTTAGCGTATTAGCATATTAGCATAGCATATTAGCATATTAGCATAGCGTGTTAGCGTATTAGCATATTAGCATATTAGCATATTAGCATAGCATATTAGCATATTAGCATATTAGCATATTAGCATATTAGCATATTAGCATAGCATATTAGCATATTAGCATATTAGCATATTAGCATATTAGCATATTAGCATATTAGCATATTAGCATATTAGCATATTAGCATAGCGTGTTAGTGTATTAGCATATTAGCATATTAGCATAGCATATTAGCATATTAGCATATTAGCATATTAGCATAGCATATTAGCATAGCATATTAGCATATTAGCATATTAGCATATTAGCATAGCATATTAGCATATTAGCATAGCATATTAGCATATTAGCATATTAGCATATTAGCATATTAGCATATTAGATATTAGTATAGCATGTTAGCGTATTAGCATATTAGCATATTAGCATATTAGCATATTAGCATATTAGCATAGCATATTAGCATATTAGCATATTAGCATATTAGCATATTAACATATTAGCATAGCATATTAACATATTAGCATATTAGCATATTAGCATATTAGCATATTAGCATAGCATATTAGCATATTAGCATATTAGCATAGCGTGTTAGCGTATTAGCATATTAGCATATTAGCATATTAGCATAGCATATTAGCATATTAGCATATTAGCATATTAGCATATTAGCATATTAGCATATTAGCATATTAGCATAGCATATTAGCATATTAGCATATTAGCATATTAGCATATTAGCTTATTAGCATATTAGCATAGCATATTAGCATATTAGCATATTAGCATAGCGTGTTAGCGTATTAGCATATTAGCATAGCATATTAGCATATTAGCATATTAGCATATTAGCATATTAGCATATTAGCATATTAGCATAACATATTAGCATATTAGCATAGCGTGTTAGCGTATTAGCATATTAGCATATTAGCATAGCATATTAGCATATTAGCATAGCATATTAGCATATTAGCATATTAGCATATTAGCATATTAGCATATTAACATATTAGCATATTAGCATATTAACATATTAGCATAGCGTGTTAGCATATTAGTGTATTAGCATATTAGCATATTAGCATATTAGCATATTAGCATATTAGCATATTAGCATATTAGCATAGCATATTAGCATATTAGCATATTAGCATATTAGCATATTAGCATATTAGCATATTAGCATAGCATATTAGCATATTAGCATATTAGCATATTAGCATATTAACATAGCGTGTTAGTGTATTAGCATATTAGCATATTAGCATAGCATATTAGCATATTAGCATATTAGCATATTAGCATAGCATATTAGCATATTAGCATATTAGCATATTAGCATAGCATATTAGCATATTAGCATATTAGAAGATTTGTATATTAGCATATTAGCATAGCATATTAGCATATTAACATATTAGCATATTAGCATATTAGCATATTAGCATAACGTGTTAGCGTATTAGCATATTAGCATATTAGCATAGCGTGTTAGCGTATTAGCATATTAGTATATTAGCATATTAGCATATTAGCATATTAGCATATTAGCATAGCATATTAGCATATTAGCATAGCATATTAGCATATTAGCATATTAGCATATTAGCATATTAGCATATTAGCATATTAGCATAGCGTGTTAGCATATTAGCGTATTAGTATATTAGCATATTAGCATATTAGCATAGCATATTAGCATATTAGCATATTAGCATATTAGCATATTAGCATATTAGCATATTAGCATAGCATATTAGCGTATTAGCATATTAGTATATTAGCATATTAGCATATTAGCATATTAGCATATTAGCATAGCATATTAGCATATTAGCATATTAGCATATTAGCATAGCATATTAGCATATTAGCATATTAGCATATTAGCATATTAGCATATTAGCATATTAGCATAGCATATTAGCATATTAGCATATTAGCATATTAGCATATTAGCATAGCATATTAGCATATTAGCATAATAGCATATTAGCATATTAGCATAGCATGTTAGCGTATTAGCATATTAGCATATTAGCATATTAGCATATTAGCATATTAGCATATTAGCATAGCATATTAGCATATTAGCATATTAGCATATTAGCATATTAGCTTATTAGCATATTAGCATATTAGCATAGCATATTAGCATATTAGCATATTAGCATATTAGCATAGCATATTAGCATATTAGCATATTAGCATATTAGCATATTAGCATAGCGTGTTAACGTATTAGCATATTAGCATATTAGCATAGCATATTAGCATATTAGCATATTAGCATATTAGCATATTAGCATAGCATATTAGCATATTAGCATATTAACATATTAGCATATTAGCATATTAGCGTATTAGCATATTAGCATATTAGCATATTAGCATATTAGCATAGTATGTTAGCGTATTAGCATATTAGCATATTAGCATATTAGCATATTAGCATAGCATAGCATATTAGCATATCATATTAGCATATTAGCATATTAGCATATTAGCATATTAGCATATTAGCATAGCATATTAGCATATTAGCATACTAGCATATTAGCATATTAGCATATTAGCATATTAGCATATTAGCATATTAGCATATTAGCATAGCATATTAGCATATTAGCATATTAGCATATTAGCATATTAGCATATTAGCATAGCGTGTTAGTGTATTAGCATATTAGCATATTAGCATAGCATATTAGCATATTAGCATATTAGCATAGCATATTAGCATATTAGCATATTAGTATAGCATATTAGCATATTAGCATATTAGCATATTAGCATAGCATATTAGCATATTAGCATATTAGCATATTAGCATATTAGCATATTAGCATATTAGCATAGCATATTAGCATATTAGCATATTAGCATATTAGGATATTAGCATAGCATATTAGCATATTAACATATTAGCATATTAGCATATTAGCGTATTAGCGTATTAGCATATTAGCATATTAGCATATTAGCATATTAGCATATTAGCATATTAGCATAGCATATTAGCATATTAGCATATTAGCATATTAGCATATTAGCATAGCATATTAGCATATTAGCATATTAGAATATTAGCATAGCATATTAGCATATTAGCATATTAGCATATTAGCATATTAGCATAGCATATTAGCATATTAGCATAATAGCATATTAGCATATTAGCATAGCATGTTAGCGTATTAGCATATTAGCATATTAGCATATTAGCATATTAGCATATTAGCATATTAGCATAGCATATTAGCATATTAGCATATTAGCATATTAGCATATTAGCTTATTAGCATATTAGCATATTAGCATAGCATATTAGCATATTAGCATATTAGCATATTAGCATATTAGCATAGCGTGTTAACGTATTAGCATATTAGCATATTAGCATAGCATATTAGCATATTAGCATATTAGCATATTAGCATATTAGCATAGCATATTAGCATATTAGCATATTAGCATATTAGCACATTAGCGTATTAGCATATTAGCATATTAGCATATTAGCATATTAGCATAGTATGTTAGCGTATTAGCATATTAGCATATTAGCATATTAGCATATTAGCATAGCATAGCATATTAGCATATCATATTAGCATATTAGCATATTAGCATATTAGCATATTAGCATAGCATATTAGCATATTAGCATACTAGCATATTAGCATATTAGCATATTAGCATATTAGCATATTAGCATATTAGCATATTAGCATATTAGCATAGCATATTAGCATATTAGCATATTAGCATATTAGCATATTAGCATAGCGTGTTAGTGTATTAGCATATTAGCATATTAGCATAGCATATTAGCATATTAGCATATTAGCATATTAGCATATTAGCATATTAGCATATTAGTATAGCATATTAGCATATTAGCATATTAGCATATTAGCATAGCATATTAGCATATTAGCATATTAGCATATTAGCATATTAGCATATTAGCATATTAGCATATTAGCATAGCATATTAGCATATTAGCATATTAGCATATTAGGATATTAGCATAGCATATTAGCATATTAGCATATTAGCATATTAGCATATTAGCGTATTAGCGTATTAGCATATTAGCATATTAGCATATTAGCATATTAGCATATTAGCATATTAGCATAGCATATTAGCATATTAGCATATTAGCATATTAGCATATTAGCATAGCATATTAGCATATTAGCATATTAGCATATTAGCATAGTATATTAGCATATTAGCAAATTAGCATATTAGCATAGCGTGTTAGCATATTAGCATATTAGCATAGCATATTAGCATATTAGCATATTAGCATATTAGCATATTAGCATATTAGCATATTAGCATATTAGCATATTAGCATAGCATATTAGCATATTAGCATATTAGCATATTAGCATAGCATATTAGCATATTAGCATATTAGCATAGCTTGTTAGCATATTAGCGTATTAGCATATTAGCATATTAGCATATTAGCATATTAGCATATTAACATAGCATATTAGCATATTAGCATATTAGCATATTAGCATATTAGCATAGCATATTAGCATATTAGCATATTAGCATATTAGCATAGCGTGTTAGTGTATTAGCATATTAGCATATTAGCATATTAGCATATTAGCATATTAGCATAGCATATTAGCATATTAGCATATTAGCATATTAGCATATTAGCATAGCATATTAGCATATTAGCATATTAGCATATTAGCATATTAGCATATTAGCATAGCATATTAGCATATTAGCATATTAGCATATTAGCATATTAGCATAGCATATTAGCATATTAGCATATTAGCATATTAGCATAGCATATTAGCATATTAGCATATTAGCATATTAGCATATTAGCATATTAACATATTAGCATTGTAGGATCACACATGCACATATCACAAAGCTTAAATTCCAGGTGGCCTGAGACAAGGCCTACCCTGGTACGAGAAGGCACACATCGACCTAGGCCCCAAAGGGGGGGTTTGTGACCCCACACACATAGATAACCAGGGAGGCCAGCACTCCAACTTTTATTGCCCAAAGCTTTAACGACCTACAGATAGCAGAGTGGATCCCCAGGGACAGGGGCCCCTCGACTTGGCACACAACCCCCTCCCCAGACATCCTGCCTTACATACCACTCACCGAACGGACGAACACCCCAAAGAAAGTTTCTTTTAAGTTTGGCTTTTGTATATCTGTATATTTATTTACTCTTGACTACTAGTCTTAATATACAGATATGTACAGGTTATGTTCGAATGTGTCTTAACTTTTGGAGATTCTTTTTCTTTGTTTGACAAACCTTCTCCCCCCCCTTTTCTTTGCCACATTCCTCGGCAACCCTTATCTGATCTTTGTATTCTACCATGCCTATCTAAGGGTAAGATGTGCTTATGACATGAGAATATGTCATATAATGTCTGTATAAAGGGTAATATCTGTTGAGGTACAACCTAAACCACCTGTACTATATACTGGTGTGAGTAATAGAACATAACATAATAGCATAATATAAGTAATCATTAATTAATCATCACAGATGGTATTTGGTGTGAACCGCTGGGCTGGTACAGCATGTTTGGTATCAAACCGAAGGAAAATCACTCCAGTTTCCAAATCTGGTCAATGGTTACCACAAAAGTGGATATATCAAAAGTTACACCAGCCTAATGAAAATCACCATTACCAGAGAAGTCAGTCTGGTCATAAATCCCAAAAAGACTGATACCGACCCCCTTCCGAAAGCCCGCCAAATGGATGGTCAGCCATTGGTCCAGGACTCAAATTCCTGGTCACTCCTAATCACGAACCTTATGCTATAAAACCTGGCACCTCAGAACAAAGGAGAGAGAAAGGCGGAGAAAAAGAGAAGAACAAGGAGAAACAAGCAGCGTTCTTAAAGCCCGTCGGTGAAGACCCAAAGAACTGCAACTCAGCCCAAGCTTCACCAGAAGAAAGAACCGGAGGAACTCCACTCCAACAACCGCTGCAGACACCGCGCCTCCCTGAGAGCCATCACCCATCAGCTCATCAGCCACTGCAACCAACTGCAAAGACCTCCTTCTTTCCTGCATCCAAGTAAACCAACTTCCTTTCCTTTCTAACAACCTGAACTGTCCTATTCACCTGCTATATTCCTTTAGGTTTATAATCCTTACAAACTGCTTGCTTTGCAGAACAGTTTTTCCCTTTTCAGGTTAATCATTTTAAATCTGGTCATTGCATTTTCATGATTACATCGTTTGTGTCTATTCCGTTATTTCATGTTTATTGTTTGTTAGGTGTAATGTCTGTCTTATGTTAGTTGTAGGAATAAATGCATGTCTTTTTACACAACTTCAGCCTCCGTCATTGAGTGCTCACAATAGTCCCTGCCTCTGTGCGATCTGGCTACTACGCTCTGAAACCTCTAAACTCGCCTGAAATATCGCGAGACTCTCTCTCATCGGCCGTGAGGGGAGCTTCACTACCGATCGTTTACATTACCTGGTGACGCAGCTCGCTGGACGAGCCTACTAACCCAGGTTATTAAGCGATACTGGTTATTAATGAATCCCATTTAAGTCTCACATTAACAGATATCGGGGATTCGCAATTGAGTTTGGAGGAGCCGACCATTCGGCATAACAATTGGTTAATAATCAGCATTAAATAATAATTAATTAAAAGTTAATTAATTTCAAAACATATTGGTGGAGATATTAAAATTTACCTGAGCTAATAATTCCTACAGCATATTAGCATAGCGTGTTAGTGTATTAGCATATTAGCATATTAGCATATTAGCATATTAGCATATTAGCATAGCATATTAGCATATTAGCATATTAGCATATTAGCATATTAGCATATTAGCATAGCATATTAGCATATTACCATATTAGCATATTAGCATAGTATATTAGCATATTAGCATATTAGCATATTAGCATATTAGCATAGCATATTAGCATATTAGCATATTAGCATATTAACATATTAGCATATTAGCATATTAGCATATTAGCATAGCATATTAGCATATTAGCATATTAGCATATTAGCATATTAGCATATTAGCATATTAGCATAGCATATTAGCATATTAGCATATTGGCATATTAGCATAGCATATTAGCATATTAGCATATTAGCATATTAGCATATTAGCATAGCGTGTTAGTGTATTAGCATATTAGCATATTAGCATAGCATATTAGCATATTAGCATATTAGCATATTAGCATATTAACATATTAGGATATTAGCATATTAGCATATTAACATATTAGCATATTAGCATAGCATATTAACATATTAGCATATTAGCATAGCGTGTTAGTGTATTAGCATATTAGCATATTAACATATTAGCATATTAGCATAGCATATTAGCATATTAGCATATTAGCATATTAGCATAGCATATTAGCATATTAGCATATTAGCATATTAGCATATTAGCATATTAGCATATTAGCATATTAGCATATTAGCATAGCATATTAGCATATTAGCATATTAGCATAGCATATTAGCATATTAGCATATTAGCATAGCATATTAGCATATTAGCATATTAACATATTAGTATAGCATATTAGCATATTAGCATATTAGCATATTAGCATATTAGCATATTAGCAATGCATATTAGCATATTAGCATATTAGCATATTAGCATATTAGCATAGCATATTAGCATATTAGCATATTAGCATATTAGCATATTAGCATAGCATATTAGCATATTAGCATATTAGCATATTAGCATAACATATTAGCATACCATATTAGCATATTAGCATATTAGCATATTAGCATATTAGCATAGCATATTAGCATATTAGCATATTAGCATAGTATATTAGCATATTAGCATATTAACATATTAGCATATTAGCATATTAGCGTATTAGCATATTAGCATAGTATATTAGCATATTAGCATAGCATATTAGCATATTAGCATATTAGCATATTAGCATAGCATATTAGCTTATTAGCATATTAGCATATTAGCATATTAGCATATTAGCATATCAGCATATTAGCATAGCATATTAGCATATTAGCATATTAGCATATTAGCATAGCGTGTTAGCGTATTAGCATATTAGCATAGCATATTAGTATATTAGCATATTAGCATAGCATATTAGCATATTAGCATATTAGTATATTAGCATATTAGCATATTAGCATAGCATATTAGCATATTAGCATATTAGCATATTAGCATAGCATATTAGCATATTAGCATATTAGCATATTAGCATAGCATATTAGCATATTAGCATATTAGCATATTAGCATATTAGCATAGCATGTTAGCGTATTAGCATATTAGCATATTAGCATAGCATATTAGCATATTAGCATAGCATATTAACATATTAGCATATTAGCATATTAGCATATTAGCATATTAGCATATTAGCATATCATATTAGCATAGCGTGTTAGCATATTAACGTATTAGCATATTAGCATATTAGCATATTAGCATGTTAGCATATTAGCATATTAGCATAGCATAATAGCATATTAGCATAGCATATTAGCATATTAGCATATTAGCATATTAGCATATTAGCATATTAGCATATTAACATATTAGCATAGCATATTAGCATATTAGCATATTAGCATAGCATATTAGCATATTAGCAGATTAGCATATTAGCATATTAGCATAGCATATTAGCATATTAGCATATTAGCATATTAGCATATTAGCATAGCATATTAGCATATTAGCATATTAGCATATTAGCATAGCGTGTTAGCGTATTAGCGTATTAGCATATTAGCATAGCGTGTTAGCGTATTAGCATATTAGCATATTAGCATAGCATATTATTAGCATATTAGCATAGCATATTAGCATATTAGCATATTAACATAGCATATTAGCATATAAGCATATTAGCATATTAGCATATTAGCATAGCATATTAGCATATTAGCATATTAGCATATTAGCATAGCATATTAGCATATTAGCATATTAGCATATTAGCATATTAGCATATTAGCATAGCATATTAGCATAGCATATTAGCATATTAGCATATTAGCATATTAGCATAGCATATTAGCATAGCATATTAGCATATTAGCATATTAGCATATTAGCATAGCGTGTTAGCGTATTAGCATATTAGCATATTAGCATAACATATTAGCGTATTAGCGTATTAGCATATTAGCATATTAGCATATTAGCATATTAGCATATTAGCATAGTATATTAGCATATTAGCATATTAGCATATTAGCATATTAGCATAGCATATTAGCATATTAGCATATTAGCATATTAACATATTAGCATATTAGCATATTAGCATATTAGCATAGCATATTAGCATATTAGCATATTAGCATATTAGCATAGCATATTAGCATATTAGTATATTAGCATATTAGCATATTAGCATAGCATATTAGCATATTAGCATATTAGCATATTAGCATAGCATATTAGCATATTAGCATATTAGCATATTAGCATATTAGCATATTAGCATAGCATATCAGCATAGCATATTAGCATATTAGCATATTAGCATATATTAGCATATTAGCATATTAACATATTAGCATATTAGCATATTAGCATAGTATATTAGCATATTAGCATATTAGCATATTAGCATATTAGCATAGCATATTAGCATATTAACATATTAGCATATTAGCATAGCATATTAGTATATTAGCATATTAGCATATTAGCATATTAGCATATTAGCATAGCATATTAGCATATTAGCATATTAGCATATTAGCATATTAGTATATTAGCATATTAGCATAGCATATTAGCATATTAGCATATTAGCATAGCATATTAGTATATTAGCATATTAGCATATTAGCATATTAGCATATTAGCATAGCATATTAGCATATTAGCACATTAGCACATTAGCACATTAGCACATTAGCATATTAGCATATTAGCATATTAGCATAGCATATTAGCATATTAGCATATTAGCATATTAGCATATTAGCATAGCATATTAGCATATTAGCATAGCATATTAGCATAATAGTATAGCATATTAGCATATTAGCATATTAGCATATTAGCATATTAGCATAGCATATTAGCATATTAGCATATTAGCATATTAGCGTATTAGTATATTAGCATATTAGCATATTAGCATATTAGCATATTAGTATTGCGTGTTAGCATATTAGCGTATTAGCATATTAGCATATTAGCATGTTAGCATATTAGCATATTAGCATAGCATATTAGCATATTAGCATATTAGCATATTAGTATAGCGTGTTAGTGTATTAGCATATTAGCATATTAGCATAGCATATTAGCATAGCATATTAGTATATTAGCATAGCATATTAGCATATTAGCATATTAGCATAGCATATTAGCATATTAGCATATTAGCATATTAGCATATTAACATAGCATATTAGCATATTAGCATATTAGCATATTAGCATAGCATATTAGCATATTAGCATATTAGCATATTAGCATATTAGAATATTAGCATAGCGTGTTAGCGTATTAGCATATTAGCATAGCGTGTTAGCGTATTAGCATATTAGCATATTAGCATAGCATATTAGCATATTAGCATATTAGCATATTAGCATAGCATATTAGCATATTAGCATATTAGCATATTAGCATAGCGTGTTAGTGTATTAGCATATTAGCATATTAGCATAGCATATTAGCATATTAGCATATTAGCATATTAGCATATTAACATATTAGCATATTAGCATAGCATATTAGCATAGCATATTAGCATATTAGCATATTAGCATATTAGCATATTAGCATATTAGCATAACATATTTGCATATTAGCATATTAGCATAACATATTAGCATATTAGCATAGCATATTAGCATATTAGCATATTAGCATATTAGCATATTAGCATAGCGTGTTAGCGTATTAGCGTATTAGTATATTAGCATAGCGTGTTAGCGTATTAGCATATTAGCATATTAGCATAGCATATTAGCATATTAGCATATTAGCATATTAGCATAGCATATTAGCATATTAACATATTAGCATATTAGTAAATTAGCATAGCATATTAGCATATTAGCATATTAGTATATTAGCATATTAGCATAGCATATTAGCATATTAGCATATTAGCATATTAGCATATTAGCATATTAGCATATTAGCATAGCATATTAGCATATTAGCATATTAGCATATTAGCATATTAGCATATTAGCATAGCATGTTAGCGTATTAGCATATTAGCATATTAGCATAGCATATTAGCGTATTAGCATATTCGCATATTAGCATATTAGCATAGCGTGTTAGCGTATTAGCATATTAGCATATTAGCATAGCATATTAGCGTATTAGCATAGCATATTAGCATATTAGCATATTAGCATATTAGCATAGTATATTAGCATATTAGCATATTAGCATATTAGCATATTAGCATATTAGCATAGCATATTAGCATATTAGCATATTAACATATTAGCATAGCATATTAGCATATTAGCATATTAGCATATTAGCATAGCATATTAGCATATTAGCATATTAGCATATTAGCATATCATATTAGCATATTAGCATATTAGCATATTAGCATAGCATATTAGCATAGCATATTAGCATATTAGCATATTAGTATATTAGCATATATTAGCATATTAGCATATTAGCATATTAGTATAGCATATTAGCATATTAGCATATTAGCATATTAGCATAGCATATTAACATATTAACATATTAGCATATTAGCATATTAGCATAGCATATTAGTATATTAGCATATTAGCATATTAGCATATTAACATATTAGCATAGCATATTAGCATATTAACATATTAACATATTACCATATTAGCATAGCATATTAGCATATTAGCATATTAGCATATTAGCATATTAGCATATTAACATAGCATATTAGCATATTAGCATATTAGCATATTAGCATATTAGCATATTAGCATAGCATATTAGCATATTAGCACATTAGCATATTAGCATATTAGCATATTAGCATATTAGTATATTAGCATAGCATATTAGCATATTAGCATATTAGCATATTAGCATATTAGCATATTAGCATATTAGCATATTAGCATAGCATATTAGCATATTAGCATATTAGCATATTAGCATATTAGCATATTAGCATAGCATATTAGCATATTAGCATATTAGCATATTAGCATATTAGCATATTAGCATAGCATATTAGCATATTAGCATATTAGCATATTAGCATAGCATATTAGCATATTAGCACATTAGCATATTAGCATATTAGCATATTAGCATAGCATATTAGCATATTAACATATTAGCATATTAGCATATTAGCATATTAGCATAGCATATTAGCATATTAGCATATTAGCATATTAGCATATTAGCATAGCATATTAGCATATTAGCATATTAGCATATTAGCATAGCATATTAGCATATTAGCATATTAGCATATTAGCATAGCATATTAGCATAGCATATTAGCATATTAGCATATTAGCATATATTAGTATATTAGTATATTAGCATATTAGCATATTAGCATAGCATATTAGCATATTAGCATATTAGCATATTAGCATAGCATATCAGCATAGCATATTAGCATATTAGCATATTAGCATATATTAGCATATTAGCATATTAACATATTAGCATATTAGCATATTAGCATAGTATATTAGCATATTAGCATATTAGCATATTAGCATATTAGCATAGCATATTAGCATATTAACATATTAGCATATTAGCATAGCATATTAGTATATTAGCATATTAGCATATTAGCATATTAGCATATTAGCATAGCATATTAGCATATTAGCATATTAGCATATTAGCATATTAGTATATTAGCATATTAGCATAGCATATTAGCATATTAGCATATTAGCATAGCATATTAGTATATTAGCATATTAGCATATTAGCATATTAGCATAGCATATTAGCATATTAGCACATTAGCACATTAGCACATTAGCACATTAGCATATTAGCATATTAGCATATTAGCATAGCATATTAGCATATTAGCATATTAGCATATTAGCATATTAGCATAGCATATTAGCATATTAGCATAGCATATTAGCATAATAGTATAGCATATTAGCATATTAGCATATTAGCATATTAGCATATTAGCATAGCATATTAGCATATTAGCATATTAGCATATTAGCGTATTAGTATATTAGCATATTAGCATATTAGCATATTAGCATATTAGTATTGCGTGTTAGCATATTAGCGTATTAGCATATTAGCATATTAGCATATTAGCGTATTAGCATATTAGCATAGTATATTAGCATATTAGCATAGCATATTAGCATATTAGCATATTAGCATATTAGCATAGCATATTAGCTTATTAGCATATTAGCATATTAGCATATTAGCATATTAGCATATCAGCATATTAGCATAGCATATTAGCATATTAGCATATTAGCATATTAGCATAGCGTGTTAGCGTATTAGCATATTAGCATAGCATATTAGTATATTAGCATATTAGCATAGCATATTAGCATATTAGCATATTAGTATATTAGCATATTAGCATATTAGCATAGCATATTAGCATATTAGCATATTAGCATATTAGCATAGCATATTAGCATATTAGCATATTAGCATATTAGCATAGCATATTAGCATATTAGCATATTAGCATATTAGCATATTAGCATAGCATGTTAGCGTATTAGCATATTAGCATATTAGCATAGCATATTAGCATATTAGCATAGCATATTAACATATTAGCATATTAGCATATTAGCATATTAGCATATTAGCATATTAGCATATCATATTAGCATAGCGTGTTAGCATATTAACGTATTAGCATATTAGCATATTAGCATATTAGCATGTTAGCATATTAGCATATTAGCATAGCATAATAGCATATTAGCATAGCATATTAGCATATTAGCATATTAGCATATTAGCATATTAGCATATTAACATATTAGCATAGCATATTAGCATATTAGCATATTAGCATAGCATATTAGCATATTAGCAGATTAGCATATTAGCATATTAGCATAGCATATTAGCATATTAGCATATTAGCATATTAGCATATTAGCATAGCATATTAGCATATTAGCATATTAGCATATTAGCATAGCGTGTTAGCGTATTAGCGTATTAGCATATTAGCATAGCGTGTTAGCGTATTAGCATATTAGCATATTAGCATAGCATATTAGCATATTAGCATATTAACATAGCATATTAGCATATAAGCATATTAGCATATTAGCATATTAGCATAGCATATTAGCATATTAGCATATTAGCATATTAGCATAGCATATTAGCATATTAGCATATTAGCATATTAGCATATTAGCATATTAGCATAGCATATTAGCATAGCATATTAGCATATTAGCATATTAGCATAGCGTGTTAGCGTATTAGCATATTAGCATATTAGCATAACATATTAGCGTATTAGCGTATTAGCATATTAGCATATTAGCATATTAGCATATTAGCATATTAGCATAGCATATTAGCATATTAGCATATTAGCATATTAGCATATTAGCATAGTATATTAGCATATTAGCATATTAGCATATTAGCATATTAGCATAGCATATTAGCATATTAGCATATTAGCATATTAACATATTAGCATATTAGCATATTAGCATATTAGCATAGCATATTAGCATATTAGCATATTAGCATATTAGCATAGCATATTAGCATATTAGTATATTAGCATATTAGCATATTAGCATAGCATATTAGCATATTAGCATATTAGCATATTAGCATAGCATATTAGCATATTAGCATATTAGCATATTAGCATATTAGCATATTAGCATAGCATATCAGCATAGCATATTAGCATATTAGCATATTAGCATATATTAGCATATTAGCATATTAACATATTAGCATATTAGCATATTAGCATAGTATATTAGCATATTAGCATATTAGCATATTAGCATATTAGCATAGCATATTAGCATATTAACATATTAGCATATTAGCATAGCATATTAGTATATTAGCATATTAGCATATTAGCATATTAGCATATTAGCATAGCATATTAGCATATTAGCATATTAGCATATTAGCATATTAGTATATTAGCATATTAGCATAGCATATTAGCATATTAGCATATTAGCATAGCATATTAGTATATTAGCATATTAGCATATTAGCATATTAGCATAGCATATTAGCATATTAGCACATTAGCACATTAGCACATTAGCACATTAGCACATTAGCATATTAGCATATTAGCATATTAGCATAGCATATTAGCATATTAGCATATTAGCATATTAGCATATTAGCATAGCATATTAGCATATTAGCATAGCATATTAGCATAATAGTATAGCATATTAGCATATTAGCATATTAGCATATTAGCATATTAGCATAGCATATTAGCATATTAGCATATTAGCATATTAGCGTATTAGTATATTAGCATATTAGCATATTAGCATATTAGCATATTAGTATTGCGTGTTAGCATATTAGCGTATTAGCATATTAGCATATTAGCATGTTAGCATATTAGCATATTAGCATAGCATATTAGCATATTAGCATATTAGCATATTAGTATAGCGTGTTAGTGTATTAGCATATTAGCATATTAGCATAGCATATTAGCATAGCATATTAGTATATTAGCATAGCATATTAGCATATTAGCATATTAGCATAGCATATTAGCATATTAGCATATTAGCATATTAGCATATTAACATAGCATATTAGCATATTAGCATATTAGCATATTAGCATATTAGCATAGCATATTAGCATATTAGCATATTAGCATATTAGCATATTAGAATATTAGCATAGCGTGTTAGCGTATTAGCATATTAGCATAGCGTGTTAGCGTATTAGCATATTAGCATATTAGCATAGCATATTAGCATATTAGCATATTAGCATATTAGCATAGCATATTAGCATATTAGCATATTAGCATATTAGCATAGCGTGTTAGTGTATTAGCATATTAGCATATTAGCATAGCATATTAGCATATTAGCATATTAGCATATTAGCATATTAACATATTAGCATATTAGCATAGCATATTAGCATAGCATATTAGCATATTAGCATATTAGCATATTAGCATATTAGCATATTAGCATAACATATTTGCATATTAGCATATTAGCATAACATATTAGCATATTAGCATAGCATATTAGCATATTAGCATATTAGCATATTAGCATATTAGCATAGCGTGTTAGCGTATTAGCGTATTAGTATATTAGCATAGCGTGTTAGCGTATTAGCATATTAGCATATTAGCATAGCATATTAGCATATTAGCATATTAGCATATTAGCATAGCATATTAGCATATTAACATATTAGCATATTAGTAAATTAGCATAGCATATTAGCATATTAGCATATTAGTATATTAGCATATTAGCATAGCATATTAGCATATTAGCATATTAGCATATTAGCATATTAGCATATTAGCATAGCATATTAGCATATTAGCATATTAGCATATTAGCATATTAGCATATTAGCATAGCGTGTTAGCGTATTAGCATATTAGCATATTAGCATAGCATATTAGCGTATTAGCATATTAGCATATTAGCATATTAGCATAGCGTGTTAGCGTATTAGCATATTAGCATATTAGCATAGCATATTAGCGTATTAGCATAGCATATTAGCATATTAGCATATTAGCATATTAGCATAGTATATTAGCATATTAGCATATTAGCATATTAGCATATTAGCATATTAGCATAGCATATTAGCATATTAGCATATTAGCATATTAGCATAGCATATTAGCATATTAGCATATTAGCATATTAGCATAGCATATTAGCATATTAGCATATTAGCATATTAGCATATCATATTAGCATATTAGCATATTAGCATATTAGCATAGCATATTAGCATAGCATATTAGCATATTAGCATATTAGTATATTAGCATATATTAGCATATTAGCATATTAGCATATTAGTATAGCATATTAGCATATTAGCATATTAGCATATTAGCATAGCATATTAACATATTAACATATTAGCATATTAGCATATTAGCATAGCATATTAGTATATTAGCATATTAGCATATTAGCATATTAACATATTAGCATAGCATATTAGCATATTAACATATTAACATATTACCATATTAGCATAGCATATTAGCATATTAGCATATTAGCATATTAGCATATTAGCATATTAACATAGCATATTAGCATATTAGCATATTAGCATATTAGCATATTAGCATATTAGCATAGCATATTAGCATATTAGCACATTAGCATATTAGCATATTAGCATATTAGCATATTAGCATATTAGCATAGCATATTAGCATATTAGCATATTAGCATATTAGCATATTAGCATATTAGCATATTAGCATATTAGCATAGCATATTAGCATATTAGCATATTAGCATATTAGCATATTAGCATATTAGCATATTAGCATAGCATATTAGCATATTAGCATATTAGCATATTAGCATATTAGCATATTAGCATAGCATATTAGCATATTAGCATATTAGCATATTAGCATAGCATATTAGCATATTAGCACATTAGCATATTAGCATATTAGCATATTAGCATAGCATATTAGCATATTAACATATTAGCATATTAGCATATTAGCATATTAGCATAGCATATTAGCATATTAGCATATTAGCATATTAGCATAGCATATTAGCATATTAGCATATTAGCATATTAGCATAGCATATTAGCATATTAGCATATTAGCATATTAGCATAGCATATTAGCATAGCATATTAGCATATTAGCATATTAGCATATATTAGTATATTAGTATATTAGCATATTAGCATATTAGCATAGCATATTAGCATATTAGCATATTAGCATATTAGCATAGCATATCAGCATAGCATATTAGCATATTAGCATATTAGCATATATTAGCATATTAGCATATTAACATATTAGCATATTAGCATATTAGCATAGTATATTAGCATATTAGCATATTAGCATATTAGCATATTAGCATATTAGCATAGCATATTAGCATATTAACATATTAGCATATTAGCATAGCATATTAGTATATTAGCATATTAGCATATTAGCATATTAGCATATTAGCATAGCATATTAGCATATTAGCATATTAGCATATTAGCATATTAGTATATTAGCATATTAGCATAGCATATTAGCATATTAGCATATTAGCATAGCATATTAGTATATTAGCATATTAGCATATTAGCATATTAGCATAGCATATTAGCATATTAGCACATTAGCACATTAGCACATTAGCACATTAGCATATTAGCATATTAGCATATTAGCATAGCATATTAGCATATTAGCATATTAGCATATTAGCATATTAGCATAGCATATTAGCATATTAGCATAGCATATTAGCATAATAGTATAGCATATTAGCATATTAGCATATTAGCATATTAGCATATTAGCATAGCATATTAGCATATTAGCATATTAGCATATTAGCGTATTAGTATATTAGCATATTAGCATATTAGCATATTAGCATATTAGTATTGCGTGTTAGCATATTAGCGTATTAGCATATTAGCATATTAGCATGTTAGCATATTAGCATATTAGCATAGCATATTAGCATATTAGCATATTAGCATATTAGTATAGCGTGTTAGTGTATTAGCATATTAGCATATTAGCATAGCATATTAGCATAGCATATTAGTATATTAGCATAGCATATTAGCATATTAGCATATTAGCATAGCATATTAGCATATTAGCATATTAGCATATTAGCATATTAACATAGCATATTAGCATATTAGCATATTAGCATATTAGCATATTAGCATAGCATATTAGCATATTAGCATATTAGCATATTAGCATATTAGAATATTAGCATAGCGTGTTAGCGTATTAGCATATTAGCATAGCGTGTTAGCGTATTAGCATATTAGCATATTAGCATAGCATATTAGCATATTAGCATATTAGCATATTAGCATAGCATATTAGCATATTAGCATATTAGCATATTAGCATAGCGTGTTAGTGTATTAGCATATTAGCATATTAGCATAGCATATTAGCATATTAGCATATTAGCATATTAGCATATTAACATAGCATATTAGCATAGCATATTAGCATAGCATATTAGCATATTAACATATTAGCATATTAGCATATTAGCATATTAGCATAACATATTTGCATATTAGCATATTAGCATAATATATTAGCATATTAGCATAGCATATTAGCATATTAGCATATTAGCATATTAGCATATTAGCATAGCGTGTTAGCGTATTAGCGTATTAGTATATTAGCATAGCGTGTTAGCGTATTAGCATATTAGCATATTAGCATAGCATATTAGCATATTAGCATATTAGCATATTAGCATAGCATATTAGCATATTAACATATTAGCATATTAGTAAATTAGCATAGCATATTAGCATATTAGCATATTAGTATATTAGCATATTAGCATAGCATATTAGCATATTAGCATAGCATATTAGCATATTAGCATATTAGCATAGCATATTAGCATATTAGCATATTAGCATATTAGCATATTAGCATATTAGCATAGCGTGTTAGCGTATTAGCATATTAGCATATTAGCATAGCATATTAGCGTATTAGCATATTAGCATATTAGCATATTAGCATAGCGTGTTAGCGTATTAGCATATTAGCATATTAGCATAGCATATTAGCGTATTAGCATAGCATATTAGCATATTAGCATATTAGCATATTAGCATAGTATATTAGCATATTAGCATATTAGCATATTAGCATATTAGCATATTAGCATAGCATATTAGCATATTAGCATATTAGCATATTAGCATAGCATATTAGCATATTAGCATATTAGCATATTAGCATAGCATATTAGCATATTAGCATATTAGCATATTAGCATATCATATTAGCATATTAGCATATTAGCATATTAGCATAGCATATTAGCATAGCATATTAGCATATTAGCATATTAGTATATTAGCATATATTAGCATATTAGCATATTAGCATAGTATAGCATATTAGCATATTAGCATATTAGCATATTAGCATAGCATATTAACATATTAACATATTAGCATATTAGCATATTAGCATAGCATATTAGTATATTAGCATATTAGCATATTAGCATATTAACATATTAGCATAGCATATTAGCATATTAACATATTAACATATTACCATATTAGCATAGCATATTAGCATATTAGCATATTAGCATATTAGCATATTAGCATATTAACATAGCATATTAGCATATTAGCATATTAGCATATTAGCATATTAGCATATTAGCATAGCATATTAGCATATTAGCACATTAGCATATTAGCATATTAGCATATTAGCATATTAGTATATTAGCATAGCATATTAGCATATTAGCATATTAGCATATTAGCATATTAGCATATTAGCATATTAGCATAGCATATTAGCATATTAGCATATTAGCATATTAGCATATTAGCATATTAGCATAGCATATTAGCATATTAGCATATTAGCATATTAGCATATTAGCATAGCATATTAGCATATTAGCATATTAGCATATTAGCATAGCATATTAGCATATTAGCACATTAGCATATTAGCATATTAGCATATTAGCATAGCATATTAGCATATTAACATATTAGCATATTAGCATATTAGCATATTAGCATAGCATATTAGCATATTAGCATATTAGCATATTAGCATAGCATATTAGCATATTAGCATATTAGCATATTAGCATAGCATATTAGCATATTAGCATATTAGCATATTAGCATAGCATATTAGCATAGCATATTAGCATATTAGCATATTAGCATATATTAGTATATTAGTATATTAGCATATTAGCATATTAGCATAGCATATTAGCATATTAGCATATTAGCATATTAGCATAGCATATTAGCATATTAGCATATTAGTATATTAACATAGCATATTAGTATATTAGCATATTAGCATATTAGCATATTAACATATTAGCATAGCATATTAGCATATTAGCATATTAGCATATTAGCATATTAGCATATTAGCATATTAGCATAGCATATTAGCATATTAGCATATTAGCATATTAGCATAGCTTGTTAGCATATTAGCGTATTAGCATATTAGCATATTAGCATATTAGCATAGCATATTAGCATATTAGCATATTAGCATAGCATATTAGCATATTAGCATATTAGCATATTAGCATATTAGCATATTAGCATATTAGCATAGCATATTAGCATATTAGCATATTAGCATATTAACATAGCATATTAGCATATTAGCATATTAGCATATTAGCATATTAGCATATTAGCATAGCATATTAGCATATTAGCATATTAGCATATTAGAATATTAGCATAGCGTGTTAGCGTATTAGCATATTAGCATAGCGTGTTAGCGTATTAGCATATTAGCATATTAGCATAGCATATTAGCATATTAGCATATTAGCATATTAGCATAGCATATTAGCATATTAGCATATTAGCATATTAGCATAGCGTGTTAGGGTATTAGCATATTAGCATATTAGCATAGCATATTAGCATATTAGCATATTAGCATATTAGCATATTAACATATTAGCATATTAGCATAGCATATTAGCATAGCATATTAGCATATTAGCATATTAGCATATTAGCATATTAGCATATTAGCATAACATATTAGCATATTAGCATAACATATTAGCATATTAGCATAGCATATTAGCATATTAGCATATTAGCATATTAGCATATTAGCATAGCGTGTTAGCGTATTAGCGTATTAGTATATTAGCATAGCGTGTTAGCGTATTAGCATATTAGCATATTAGCATATTAGCATATTAGCATAACATATTAGCATATTAGCATAACATATTAGCATATTAGCATAGCATATTAGCATATTAGCATAACATATTAGCATATTAGCATATTAGTATATTAGCATATTAGCATAGCATATTAGCATATTAGCATATTAGCATATTAGCATATTAGCATATTAGCATATTAGCATATTAGCATAGCATATTAGCATATTAGCATATTAGCATATTAGCATAGCGTGTTAGCGTATTAGCATATTAGCATAGCGTGTTAGCGTATTAGCATATTAGCATATTAGCATAGCATATTAGCGTATTAGCATATTAGCATATTAGCATATTAGCATAGCGTGTTAGCGTATTAGCATATTAGCATATTAGTATAGCATATTAGCGTATTAGCATAGCATATTAGCATATTAGCATATTAGCATATTAGCATAGTATATTAGCATATTAGCATATTAGCATATTAGCATATTAGCATATTAGCATATTAGCATATTAGCATAGCATATTAGCATATTAGCATATTAGCATAGCATATTAGCATATTAGCATATTAGCATATTAGCATATTAGCATATCATATTAGCATATTAGCATATTAGCATATTAGCATAGCATATTAGCATAGCATATTAGCATATTAGCATATTAGCATATTAGTATATTAGTATATATTAGCATATTAGCATATTAGCATATTAGCATAGCATATTAGCATATTAGCATATTAGTATATTAGCATAGCATATTAGCATATTAACATATTAGCATATTAGCATATTAGCATAGCATATTAGTATATTAGCATATTAGCATATTAGCATATTAACATATTAGCATAGCATATTAGCATATTAACATAACATATTACCATATTAGCATAGCATATTAGCATATTAGCATATTAGCATATTAGCATATTAGCATATTAACATAGCATATTAGCATATTAGCATATTAGCATATTAGCATAGCATATTAGCATATTAGCACATTAGCATATTAGCATATTAGCATATTAGCATATTAGTATATTAGCATAGCATATTAGCATATTAGCATATTAGCATATTAGCATAGCATATTAGCATATTAGCATATTAGCATATTAGCATATTAGCATATTAGCATAGCATATTAGCATATTAGCATATTAGCATATTAGCATATTAGCATAGCATATTAGCATATTAGCATATTAGCATATTAGCATATTAGCATAGCATATTAGCATATTAGCACATTAGCATATTAGCATATTAGCATATTAGCATATTAGCATATTAGCATATTAGCATAGCATATTAGCATATTAGCATATTAGCATATTAGCATATTAGCATAGCATATTAGCATATTAGCATATTAGCATATTAGCATAGCATATTAGCATATTAGCATATTAGCATATTAGCATATTAGCATAGCATATTAGCATATTAGCATATTAGCATATTAGCATATTAGCATATTAGCATAGTATATTAGCATAGCATATTAGCATATTAGCATATTAGCATATATTAGTATATTAGCATATTAGCATATTAGCATATTAGCATAGCATATTAGCATATTAGCATATTAGCATATTAGCATAGCATATTAGCATATTAGCATATTAGTATATTAACATAGCATATTAGTATATTAGCATATTAGCATATTAGCATATTAACATATTAGCATAGCATATTAGCATATTAGCATATTAGCATATTAGCATATTAGCATATTAGCATAGCATATTAGCATATTAGCATATTAGCATAGCTTGTTAGCATATTAGCGTATTAGCATATTAGCATATTAGCATATTAGCATAGCATATTAGCATATTAGCATATTAACATAGCATATTAGCATATTAGCATATTAGCATATTAGCATATTAGCATAGCATATTAGCATATTAACATATTAGCATATTAGCATATTAGCATAGCATATTAGCATATTAGCATATTAGCATAGCATAGCATATTAGCATATCAGCATATTAGCATATTAGCATAGCATATTAGCATATTAGCATATTAGCATATTAGCATATTAGCATAGCATATTAGCATAGCATATTAGCATATTAGCATAGCATATTAGCATATATTAGCATATTAGCATATTAGCATATTAGCATATTAGCATATTAGCATATTAGCATAGCATAATAGCATATTAGCATATTAGCATATTAGCATAGCATATTAGTATATTAGCATATTAGCATATTAGCATATTAGCATATTAGCATATTAGCATATTAACATAGCATATTAGCATATTAGCATATTAGCATATTAGCATATTAGCATATTAGCATAGCATATTAGCATATTAGCATATTAGCATATTAACATATTAGCATATTAGCATAGCATATTAGCATATTAGCATATTAGCATATTAGCATATTAGCATAGCATATTAGCATATTAGCATATTAGCATATTAGCATAGCATATTAGCATATTAGCATATTAGCATATTAGCATATTAGCATATTAGCATATTAGCATAGCTTATTAGCATATTAGCGTATTAGCATATTAGCATATTAGCATATTAGCATATTAGCATATTAGCATATTAACATAGCATAGCATATTAGCATATTAGCATATTAGCATATTAGCATAGCATATTAGCATATTAGCATATTAGCATATTAGCATATTAGCATATTAGCATAGCGTGTTAGTGTATTAGCATATTAGCATATTAGCATATTAGTATATTAACATAGCATATTAGCATATTAACATATTAGCATATTAGCATATTAGCATAGCGTGTTAGTGTATTAGCATATTAGCATATTAGCATATTAGCATATTAGCATATTAACATAGCATATTAGCATATTAGCATATTAGCATAGCATATTAGCATATTAGCATATTAGCATATTAGCATATTAGCATATTAGCATAGCATATTAGCATATTAGCATATTAGCATATTAGCATAGCATATTAGCATATTAGCATATTAGCATATTAGCATATTAGCATATTAGCATAGCATATTAGCATATTAGCATATTAGCATATTAGCATATTAGCATATTAACATATTAGCATTGTAGGATCACACATGCACATATCACAAAGCTTAAATTCCAGGTGACCTGAGACAAGGCCTACCCTGGTACGAGAAGGCACACATCGACCTAGGCCCCAAAGGGGGGGTTTGTGACCCCACACACATAGATAACCAGGGAGGCCAGCACTCCAACTTTTATTGCCCAAAGCTTTAACGACCTACAGATAGCAGAGTGGATCCCCAGGGACAGGGGCCCCTCGACTTGGCACACAACCCCCTCCCCAGACATCCTGCCTTACATACCACTCACCGAACGGACGAACACCCCAAAGAAAGTTTCTTTTAAGTTTGGCTTTTGTATATCTGTATATTTATTTACTCTTGACTACTAGTCTTAATATACAGATATGTACAGGTTATGTTCGAATGTGTCTTAACTTTTGGAGATTCTTTTTCTTTGTTTGACAAACCTTCTCCCCCCCCTTTTCTTTGCCACATTCCTCGGCAACCCTTATCTGATCTTTGTATTCTACCATGCCTATCTAAGGGTAAGATGTGCTTATGACATGAGAATATGTCATATAATGTCTGTATAAAGGGTAATATCTGTTGAGGTACAACCTAAACCACCTGTACTATATACTGGTGTGAGTAATAGAACATAACATAATAGCATAATATAAGTAATCATTAATTAATCATCACAGATGGTATTTGGTGTGAACCGCTGGGCTGGTACAGCATGTTTGGTATCAAACCGAAGGAAAATCACTCCAGTTTCCAAATCTGGTCAATGGTTACCACAAAAGTGGATATATCAAAAGTTACACCAGCCTAATGAAAATCACCATTACCAGAGAAGTCAGTCTGGTCATAAATCCCAAAAAGACTGATACCGACCCCCTTCCGAAAGCCCGCCAAATGGATGGTCAGCCATTGGTCCAGGACTCAAATTCCTGGTCACTCCTAATCACGAACCTTATGCTATAAAACCTGGCACCTCAGAACAAAGGAGAGAGAAAGGCGGAGAAAAAGAGAAGAACAAGGAGAAACAAGCAGCGTTCTTAAAGCCCGTCGGTGAAGACCCAAAGAACTGCAACTCAGCCCAAGCTTCACCAGAAGAAAGAACCGGAGGAACTCCACTCCAACAACCGCTGCAGACACCGCGCCTCCCTGAGAGCCATCACCCATCAGCTCATCAGCCACTGCAACCAACTGCAAAGACCTCCTTCTTTCCTGCATCCAAGTAAACCAACTTCCTTTCCTTTCTAACAACCTGAACTGTCCTATTCACCTGCTATATTCCTTTAGGTTTATAATCCTTACAAACTGCTTGCTTTGCAGAACAGTTTTTCCCTTTTCAGGTTAATCATTTTAAATCTGGTCATTGCATTTTCATGATTACATCGTTTGTGTCTATTCCGTTATTTCATGTTTATTGTTTGTTAGGTGTAATGTCTGTCTTATGTTAGTTGTAGGAATAAATGCATGTCTTTTTACACAACTTCAGCCTCCGTCATTGAGTGCTCACAATAGTCCCTGCCTCTGTGCGATCTGGCTACTACGCTCTGAAACCTCTAAACTCGCCTGAAATATCGCGAGACTCTCTCTCATCGGCCGTGAGGGGAGCTTCGCTACCGATCGTTTACATTACCTGGTGACGCAGCTCGCTGGACGAGCCTACTAACCCAGGTTATTAAGCGATACTGGTTATTAATGAATCCCATTTAAGTCTCACATTAACAGATATCGGGGATTCGCAATTGAGTTTGGAGGAGCCGACCATTCGGCATAACAATTGGTTAATAATCAGCATTAAATAATAATTAATTAAAAGTTAATTAATTTCAAAACATATTGGTGGAGATATTAAAATTTACCTGAGCTAATAATTCCTACAGCATATTAGCATAGCGTGTTAGTGTATTAGCATATTAGCATATTAGCATAGCATATTAGCATATTAGCACATTAGCATATTAGCATATTAGCATATTAGCATATTAGTATATTAGCATAGCATATTAGCATATTAGCATATTAGCATATTAGCATATTAGCATATTAGCATAGCATATTAGCATATTAGCATATTAGCATATTAGCATATTAGCATATTAGCATATTAGCATAGCATATTAGCATATTAGCATATTAGCATATTAGCATATTAGCATAGCATATTAGCATATTAGCATATTAGCATATTAGCATATTAGCATAGCATATTAGCATATTAGCACATTAGCATAGCATATTAGCATATTAGCATATTAGCATAGCATAGCATATTAACATATTAGCATATTAGCATATTAGCATATTAGCATAGCATATTAGCATATTAGCATATTAACATATTAGCATAGCATATTAGCATATTAGCATATTAGCATATTAGCATATTAGCATATTAGCATAGCATATTAGCATATTAGCATATTAGCATATTAGCATATTAGCATATTAGCATATTAGCATATTAGCATAGCATATTAGCATATTAGCATATTAGCATATTAGCATATTAGCATAGCGTGTTAGTGTATTAGCATATTAGCATATTAGCATAGCATATTAGCATATTAGCATATTAGCATATTAGCATATTAGCATATTAGCATATTAGTATAGCATATTAGTATAGCATATTAGCATATTAGCATATTAGCATATTAGCATATTAGCATAGCATATTAGCATATTAGCATATTAGCATATTAGCATATTAGCATATTAGCATAGCATATTAGCATATTAGCATATTAGCATATTAGCATATTAGCATAGCATATTAGCATATTAGCATATTAGCATATTAGCATATTAGCATATTAGCGTATTAGCGTATTAGCATATTAGCATATTAGCATATTAGCATATTAGCATATTAGCATAGCATATTAGCATATTAGCATATTAGCATATTAGCATATTAGCATATTAGCATAGCATATTAGCATAGCATATTAGCATATTAGCATATTAGCATATTAGCATATTAGCATAGCATATTAGCATATTAGCATAGCATATTAGCATATTAGCATATTAGCATATTAGCATATTAGCATATTAGCATATTAGCATATTAGTATAGCATGTTAGCGTATTAGCATATTAGCATATTAGCATATTAGCATATTAGCATAGCATATTAGCATATTAGCATATTAGCATATTAGCATATTAGCATAGCATATTAGCATATTAGCATATTAGCATATTAGCATATTAGCATATTAGCATATTAGCATAGCATATTAGCATATTAGCATATTAGCATAGCGTGTTAGCGTATTAGCATATTAGCATATTAGCATATTAGCATAGCATATTAGCATATTAGCATATTAGCATATTAGCATATTAGCATATTAGCATATTAGCATATTAGCATATTAGCATATTAGCATAGCATATTAGCATATTAGCATATTAGCATATTAGCATATTAGCTTATTAGCATATTAGCATAGCATATTAGCATATTAGCATATTAGCATAGCGTGTTAGCGTATTAGCATATTAGCATAGCATATTAGCATATTAGCATATTAGCATATTAGCATATTAGCATATTAGCATAACATATTAGCATATTAGCATAGCGTGTTAGCGTATTAGCATATTAGCATATTAGCATAGCATATTAGCATATTAGCATAGCATATTAGCATATTAGCATATTAGCATATTAGCATATTAGCATATTAACATATTAGCATATTAGCATATTAACATATTAGCATAGCGTGTTAGCATATTAGTGTATTAGCATATTAGCATATTAGCATATTAGCATATTAGCATATTAGTATATTAGCATATTAGCATATTAGCATATTAGCATATTAGCATATTAGCATATTAGCATAGCATATTAGCATATTAGCATATTAGAAGATTTGTATATTAGCATATTAGCATAGCATATTAGCATATTAACATATTAGCATATTAGCATATTAGCATATTAGCATAACGTGTTAGCGTATTAGCGTATTAGCATATTAGCATAGCATATTAGCATATTAGCATAGCATATTAGCATATTAGCATATTAGCATATTAGCATATTAGCATATTAGCATAGCGTGTTAGCATATTAGCGTATTAGCATATTAGCATATTAGCATATTAGCATAGCATATTAGCATATTAGCATATTAACATATTAGCATATTAGCATAGCATATTAGCATAGCATATTAGCATATTAGCATATTAGCATATTAGCATATTAGCATATTAGCATAACATATTTGCATATTAGCATATTAGCATAATATATTAGCATATTAGCATAGCATATTAGCATATTAGCATATTAGCATATTAGCATATTAGCATAGCGTGTTAGCGTATTAGCGTATTAGTATATTAGCATAGCGTGTTAGCGTATTAGCATATTAGCATATTAGCATAGCATATTAGCATATTAGCATATTAGCATATTAGCATAGCATATTAGCATATTAACATATTAGCATATTAGTAAATTAGCATAGCATATTAGCATATTAGCATATTAGCATATTAGCATATTAGCATAGCATATTAGCATATTAGCATAGCATATTAGCATATTAGCATATTAGCATAGCATATTAGCATATTAGCATATTAGCATATTAGCATATTAGCATAGCGTGTTAGCGTATTAGCATATTAGCATATTAGCATAGCATATTAGCGTATTAGCATATTAGCATATTAGCATATTAGCATAGCGTGTTAGCGTATTAGCATATTAGCATATTAGCATAGCATATTAGCGTATTAGCATAGCATATTAGCATATTAGCATATTAGCATATTAGCATAGTATATTAGCATATTAGCATATTAGCATATTAGCATATTAGCATATTAGCATAGCATATTAGCATATTAGCATATTAGCATATTAGCATAGCATATTAGCATATTAGCATATTAGCATATTAGCATAGCATATTAGCATATTAGCATATTAGCATATTAGCATATCATATTAGCATATTAGCATATTAGCATATTAGCATAGCATATTAGCATAGCATATTAGCATATTAGCATATTAGTATATTAGCATATATTAGCATATTAGCATATTAGCATATTAGTATAGCATATTAGCATATTAGCATATTAGCATATTAGCATAGCATATTAACATATTAACATATTAGCATATTAGCATATTAGCATAGCATATTAGTATATTAGCATATTAGCATATTAGCATATTAGCATATTAACATATTAGCATAGCATATTAGCATATTAACATATTAACATATTACCATATTAGCATAGCATATTAGCATATTAGCATATTAGCATATTAGCATATTAGCATATTAACATAGCATATTAGCATATTAGCATATTAGCATATTAGCATATTAGCATATTAGCATAGCATATTAGCATATTAGCACATTAGCATATTAGCATATTAGCATATTAGCATATTAGTATATTAGCATAGCATATTAGCATATTAGCATATTAGCATATTAGCATATTAGCATATTAGCATAGCATATTAGCATATTAGCATATTAGCATATTAGCATATTAGCATATTAGCATAGCATATTAGCATATTAGCATATTAGCATATTAGCATATTAGCATAGCATATTAGCATATTAGCATATTAGCATATTAGCATAGCATATTAGCATATTAGCACATTAGCATATTAGCATATTAGCATATTAGCATAGCATATTAGCATATTAACATATTAGCATATTAGCATATTAGCATATTAGCATAGCATATTAGCATATTAGCATATTAGCATATTAGCATAGCATATTAGCATATTAGCATATTAGCATATTAGCATAGCATATTAGCATATTAGCATATTAGCATATTAGCATAGCATATTAGCATAGCATATTAGCATATTAGCATATTAGCATATATTAGTATATTAGTATATTAGCATATTAGCATATTAGCATAGCATATTAGCATATTAGCATATTAGCATATTAGCATAGCATATTAGCATATTAGCATATTAGTATATTAACATAGCATATTAGTATATTAGCATATTAGCATATTAGCATATTAACATATTAGCATAGCATATTAGCATATTAGCATATTAGCATATTAGCATATTAGCATATTAGCATATTAGCATAGCATATTAGCATATTAGCATATTAGCATATTAGCATAGCTTGTTAGCATATTAGCGTATTAGCATATTAGCATATTAGCATATTAGCATAGCATATTAGCATATTAGCATATTAGCATAGCATATTAGCATATTAGCATATTAGCATATTAGCATATTAGCATATTAGCATATTAGCATATTAGCATAGCATATTAGCATATTAGCATATTAGCATATTAACATAGCATATTAGCATATTAGCATATTAGCATATTAGCATATTAGCATATTAGCATAGCATATTAGCATATTAGCATATTAGCATATTAGAATATTAGCATAGCGTGTTAGCGTATTAGCATATTAGCATAGCGTGTTAGCGTATTAGCATATTAGCATATTAGCATAGCATATTAGCATATTAGCATATTAGCATATTAGCATAGCATATTAGCATATTAGCATATTAGCATATTAGCATAGCGTGTTAGGGTATTAGCATATTAGCATATTAGCATAGCATATTAGCATATTAGCATATTAGCATATTAGCATATTAACATATTAGCATATTAGCATAGCATATTAGCATAGCATATTAGCATATTAGCATATTAGCATATTAGCATATTAGCATATTAGCATAACATATTAGCATATTAGCATAACATATTAGCATATTAGCATAGCATATTAGCATATTAGCATATTAGCATATTAGCATATTAGCATAGCGTGTTAGCGTATTAGCGTATTAGTATATTAGCATAGCGTGTTAGCGTATTAGCATATTAGCATATTAGCATATTAGCATATTAGCATAACATATTAGCATATTAGCATAACATATTAGCATATTAGCATAGCATATTAGCATATTAGCATAACATATTAGCATATTAGCATATTAGTATATTAGCATATTAGCATAGCATATTAGCATATTAGCATATTAGCATATTAGCATATTAGCATATTAGCATATTAGCATAGCATATTAGCATATTAGCATATTAGCATATTAGCATAGCGTGTTAGCGTATTAGCATATTAGCATAGCGTGTTAGCGTATTAGCATATTAGCATATTAGCATAGCATATTAGCGTATTAGCATATTAGCATATTAGCATATTAGCATAGCGTGTTAGCGTATTAGCATATTAGCATATTAGTATAGCATATTAGCGTATTAGCATAGCATATTAGCATATTAGCATATTAGCATATTAGCATAGTATATTAGCATATTAGCATATTAGCATATTAGCATATTAGCATATTAGCATATTAGCATATTAGCATAGCATATTAGCATATTAGCATATTAGCATAGCATATTAGCATATTAGCATATTAGCATATTAGCATATCATATTAGCATATTAGCATATTAGCATATTAGCATAGCATATTAGCATAGCATATTAGCATATTAGCATATTAGTATATTAGTATATATTAGCATATTAGCATATTAGCATATTAGCATAGCATATTAGCATATTAGCATATTAGTATATTAGCATAGCATATTAGCATATTAACATATTAGCATATTAGCATATTAGCATAGCATATTAGTATATTAGCATATTAGCATATTAGCATATTAACATATTAGCATAGCATATTAGCATATTAACATATTAACATATTACCATATTAGCATAGCATATTAGCATATTAGCATATTAGCATATTAGCATATTAGCATATTAACATAGCATATTAGCATATTAGCATATTAGCATATTAGCATAGCATATTAGCATATTAGCACATTAGCATATTAGCATATTAGCATATTAGCATATTAGTATATTAGCATAGCATATTAGCATATTAGCATATTAGCATATTAGCATAGCATATTAGCATATTAGCATATTAGCATATTAGCATATTAGCATATTAGCATAGCATATTAGCATATTAGCATATTAGCATATTAGCATATTAGCATAGCATATTAGCATATTAGCATATTAGCATATTAGCATATTAGCATAGCATATTAGCATATTAGCACATTAGCATATTAGCATATTAGCATATTAGCATATTAGCATATTAGCATATTAGCATAGCATATTAGCATATTAGCATATTAGCATATTAGCATATTAGCATAGCATATTAGCATATTAGCATATTAGCATATTAGCATAGCATATTAGCATATTAGCATATTAGCATATTAGCATATTAGCATAGCATATTAGCATATTAGCATATTAGCATATTAGCATATTAGCATATTAGCATAGTATATTAGCATAGCATATTAGCATATTAGCATATTAGCATATTAGCATATTAGCATATTAGCATAGTATATTAGCATAGCATATTAGCATATTAGCATATTAGCATATATTAGTATATTAGCATATTAGCATATTAGCATATTAGCATAGCATATTAGCATATTAGCATATTAGCATATTAGCATAGCATATTAGCATATTAGCATATTAGTATATTAACATAGCATATTAGTATATTAGCATATTAGCATATTAGCATATTAACATATTAGCATAGCATATTAGCATATTAGCATATTAGCATATTAGCATATTAGCATATTAGCATAGCATATTAGCATATTAGCATATTAGCATAGCTTGTTAGCATATTAGCGTATTAGCATATTAGCATATTAGCATATTAGCATAGCATATTAGCATATTAGCATATTAACATAGCATATTAGCATATTAGCATATTAGCATATTAGCATATTAGCATAGCATATTAGCATATTAACATATTAGCATATTAGCATATTAGCATAGCATATTAGCATATTAGCATATTAGCATAGCATAGCATATTAGCATATCAGCATATTAGCATATTAGCATAGCATATTAGCATATTAGCATATTAGCATATTAGCATATTAGCATAGCATATTAGCATAGCATATTAGCATATTAGCATAGCATATTAGCATATATTAGCATATTAGCATATTAGCATATTAGCATATTAGCATATTAGCATATTAGCATAGCATAATAGCATATTAGCATATTAGCATATTAGCATAGCATATTAGTATATTAGCATATTAGCATATTAGCATATTAGCATATTAGCATATTAGCATATTAGCATATTAACATAGCATATTAGCATATTAGCATATTAGCATATTAGCATATTAGCATATTAGCATAGCATATTAGCATATTAGCATATTAGCATATTAACATATTAGCATATTAGCATAGCATATTAGCATATTAGCATATTAGCATATTAGCATATTAGCATAGCATATTAGCATATTAGCATATTAGCATATTAGCATAGCATATTAGCATATTAGCATATTAGCATATTAGCATATTAGCATATTAGCATATTAGCATAGCTTATTAGCATATTAGCGTATTAGCATATTAGCATATTAGCATATTAGCATATTAGCATATTAGCATATTAACATAGCATAGCATATTAGCATATTAGCATATTAGCATATTAGCATAGCATATTAGCATATTAGCATATTAGCATATTAGCATATTAGCATATTAGCATAGCGTGTTAGTGTATTAGCATATTAGCATATTAGCATATTAGTATATTAACATAGCATATTAGCATATTAACATATTAGCATATTAGCATATTAGCATAGCGTGTTAGTGTATTAGCATATTAGCATATTAGCATATTAGCATATTAGCATATTAACATAGCATATTAGCATATTAGCATATTAGCATAGCATATTAGCATATTAGCATATTAGCATATTAGCATATTAGCATATTAGCATAGCATATTAGCATATTAGCATATTAGCATATTAGCATAGCATATTAGCATATTAGCATATTAGCATATTAGCATATTAGCATAGCATATTAGCATATTAGCATATTAGCATATTAGCATATTAGCATATTAACATATTAGCATTGTAGGATCACACATGCACATATCACAAAGCTTAAATTCCAGGTGACCTGAGACAAGGCCTACCCTGGTACGAGAAGGCACACATCGACCTAGGCCCCAAAGGGGGGGTTTGTGACCCCACACACATAGATAACCAGGGAGGCCAGCACTCCAACTTTTATTGCCCAAAGCTTTAACGACCTACAGATAGCAGAGTGGATCCCCAGGGACAGGGGCCCCTCGACTTGGCACACAACCCCCTCCCCAGACATCCTGCCTTACATACCACTCACCGAACGGACGAACACCCCAAAGAAAGTTTCTTTTAAGTTTGGCTTTTGTATATCTGTATATTTATTTACTCTTGACTACTAGTCTTAATATACAGATATGTACAGGTTATGTTCGAATGTGTCTTAACTTTTGGAGATTCTTTTTCTTTGTTTGACAAACCTTCTCCCCCCCCTTTTCTTTGCCACATTCCTCGGCAACCCTTATCTGATCTTTGTATTCTACCATGCCTATCTAAGGGTAAGATGTGCTTATGACATGAGAATATGTCATATAATGTCTGTATAAAGGGTAATATCTGTTGAGGTACAACCTAAACCACCTGTACTATATACTGGTGTGAGTAATAGAACATAACATAATAGCATAATATAAGTAATCATTAATTAATCATCACAGATGGTATTTGGTGTGAACCGCTGGGCTGGTACAGCATGTTTGGTATCAAACCGAAGGAAAATCACTCCAGTTTCCAAATCTGGTCAATGGTTACCACAAAAGTGGATATATCAAAAGTTACACCAGCCTAATGAAAATCACCATTACCAGAGAAGTCAGTCTGGTCATAAATCCCAAAAAGACTGATACCGACCCCCTTCCGAAAGCCCGCCAAATGGATGGTCAGCCATTGGTCCAGGACTCAAATTCCTGGTCACTCCTAATCACGAACCTTATGCTATAAAACCTGGCACCTCAGAACAAAGGAGAGAGAAAGGCGGAGAAAAAGAGAAGAACAAGGAGAAACAAGCAGCGTTCTTAAAGCCCGTCGGTGAAGACCCAAAGAACTGCAACTCAGCCCAAGCTTCACCAGAAGAAAGAACCGGAGGAACTCCACTCCAACAACCGCTGCAGACACCGCGCCTCCCTGAGAGCCATCACCCATCAGCTCATCAGCCACTGCAACCAACTGCAAAGACCTCCTTCTTTCCTGCATCCAAGTAAACCAACTTCCTTTCCTTTCTAACAACCTGAACTGTCCTATTCACCTGCTATATTCCTTTAGGTTTATAATCCTTACAAACTGCTTGCTTTGCAGAACAGTTTTTCCCTTTTCAGGTTAATCATTTTAAATCTGGTCATTGCATTTTCATGATTACATCGTTTGTGTCTATTCCGTTATTTCATGTTTATTGTTTGTTAGGTGTAATGTCTGTCTTATGTTAGTTGTAGGAATAAATGCATGTCTTTTTACACAACTTCAGCCTCCGTCATTGAGTGCTCACAATAGTCCCTGCCTCTGTGCGATCTGGCTACTACGCTCTGAAACCTCTAAACTCGCCTGAAATATCGCGAGACTCTCTCTCATCGGCCGTGAGGGGAGCTTCGCTACCGATCGTTTACATTACCTGGTGACGCAGCTCGCTGGACGAGCCTACTAACCCAGGTTATTAAGCGATACTGGTTATTAATGAATCCCATTTAAGTCTCACATTAACAGATATCGGGGATTCGCAATTGAGTTTGGAGGAGCCGACCATTCGGCATAACAATTGGTTAATAATCAGCATTAAATAATAATTAATTAAAAGTTAATTAATTTCAAAACATATTGGTGGAGATATTAAAATTTACCTGAGCTAATAATTCCTACAGCATATTAGCATAGCGTGTTAGTGTATTAGCATATTAGCATATTAGCATAGCATATTAGCATATTAGCACATTAGCATATTAGCATATTAGCATATTAGCATATTAGTATATTAGCATAGCATATTAGCATATTAGCATATTAGCATATTAGCATATTAGCATATTAGCATAGCATATTAGCATATTAGCATATTAGCATATTAGCATATTAGCATATTAGCATATTAGCATAGCATATTAGCATATTAGCATATTAGCATATTAGCATATTAGCATAGCATATTAGCATATTAGCATATTAGCATATTAGCATATTAGCATATTAGCATAGCATATTAGCATATTAGCACATTAGCATAGCATATTAGCATATTAGCATATTAGCATAGCATAGCATATTAACATATTAGCATATTAGCATATTAGCATATTAGCATAGCATATTAGCATATTAGCATATTAACATATTAGCATAGCATATTAGCATATTAGCATATTAGCATATTAGCATATTAGCATATTAGCATAGCATATTAGCATATTAGCATATTAGCATATTAGCATATTAGCATATTAGCATATTAGCATAGCATATTAGCATATTAGCATATTAGCATATTAGCATATTAGCATAGCGTGTTAGTGTATTAGCATATTAGCATATTAGCATAGCATATTAGCATATTAGCATATTAGCATATTAGCATATTAGCATATTAGCATATTAGCATATTAGTATAGCATATTAGTATAGCATATTAGCATATTAGCATATTAGCATATTAGCATATTAGCATAGCATATTAGCATATTAGCATATTAGCATATTAGCATATTAGCATATTAGCATAGCATATTAGCATATTAGCATATTAGCATATTAGCATATTAGCATAGCATATTAGCATAGCATATTAGCATATTAGCATATTAGCGTATTAGCGTATTAGCATATTAGCATATTAGCATATTAGCATATTAGCATATTAGCATAGCATATTAGCATATTAGCATATTAGCATATTAGCATATTAGCATATTAGCATAGCATATTAGCATAGCATATTAGCATATTAGCATATTAGCATATTAGCATATTAGCATAGCATATTAGCATATTAGCATAGCATATTAGCATATTAGCATATTAGCATATTAGCATATTAGCATATTAGCATATTAGCATATTAGTATAGCATGTTAGCGTATTAGCATATTAGCATATTAGCATATTAGCATATTAGCATAGCATATTAGCATATTAGCATATTAGCATATTAGCATATTAGCATAGCATATTAGCATATTAGCATATTAGCATATTAGCATATTAGCATATTAGCATATTAGCATAGCATATTAGCATATTAGCATATTAGCATAGCGTGTTAGCGTATTAGCATATTAGCATATTAGCATATTAGCATAGCATATTAGCATATTAGCATATTAGCATATTAGCATATTAGCATATTAGCATATTAGCATATTAGCATAGCATATTAGCATATTAGCATATTAGCATATTAGCATATTAGCTTATTAGCATATTAGCATAGCATATTAGCATATTAGCATATTAGCATAGCGTGTTAGCGTATTAGCATATTAGCATAGCATATTAGCATATTAGCATATTAGCATATTAGCATATTAGCATATTAGCATAACATATTAGCATATTAGCATAGCGTGTTAGCGTATTAGCATATTAGCATATTAGCATAGCATATTAGCATATTAGCATAGCATATTAGCATATTAGCATATTAGCATATTAGCATATTAGCATATTAACATATTAGCATATTAGCATATTAACATATTAGCATAGCGTGTTAGCATATTAGTGTATTAGCATATTAGCATATTAGCATATTAGCATATTAGCATATTAGTATATTAGCATATTAGCATATTAGCATATTAGCATATTAGCATATTAGCATAGCATATTAGCATATTAGCATATTAGAAGATTTGTATATTAGCATATTAGCATAGCATATTAGCATATTAACATATTAGCATATTAGCATATTAGCATATTAGCATAACGTGTTAGCGTATTAGCGTATTAGCATATTAGCATAGCATATTAGCATATTAGCATAGCATATTAGCATATTAGCATATTAGCATATTAGCATATTAGCATATTAGCATAGCGTGTTAGCATATTAGCGTATTAGCATATTAGCATATTAGCATATTAGCATAGCATATTAGCATATTAGCATATTAGCATATTAGCATATTAGCATAGCATATTAGCGTATTAGCATATTAGTATATTAGCATATTAGCATATTAGCATATTAGCATATTAGCATATTAGCATAGCATATTAGCATATTAGCATATTAGCATATTAGCATAGCATATTAGCATATTAGCATATTAGCATATTAGCATATTAGCATATTAGCATAGCATATTAGCATATTAGCATATTAGCATATTAGCATATTAGCATAGCATATTAGCATATTAGCATATTAGCATATTAGCATATTAGCATATTAGAATATTAGCATAGCATATTAGCATATTAGCATATTAGCATATTAGCATAGCATATTAGCATATTAGCATATTAGCATATTAGCGTATTAGCATATTAGCATATTAGCATATTAGCATATTAGCATATTAGCATAGCATATTAGCATATTAGTATATTAGCATATTAGCATATTAGCATATTAGCATAGCATATTAGCATATTAGCATATTAGCATATTAGCATATTAGCATATTAGCATAGCGTGTTAGCGTATTAGCATATTAGCATAGCATATTAGCATATTAGCATAGCGTGTTAGCGTATTAGCATATTAGCATATTAGCATAGCATATTAGCATATTAGCATATTAGCATATTAGCATATTAGCATATTAGCATAGCATATTAGCATATTAGCATATTAGCATATTAGCATATTAGCATATTAGCATAGCGTGTTAGTGTATTAGCATATTAGCATATTAGCATAGCATATTAGCATATTAGCATATTAGCATATTAGCATAGCATATTAGCATAGCATATTAGCATATTAGCATATTAGCATATTAGCATATTAGCATAGCATATTAGCATAGCATATTAGCATATTAGCATATTAGCATATTAGCATAGCATATTAGCATATTAGCATATTAGCATATTAGCATATTAGCATATTAGCATATTAGCATAGCGTGTTAGCGTATTAGCATATTAGCATAGCATATTAGCATATTAGCATAGCATATTAGCATATTAGCATATTAGCATATTAGCATATTAGCATAGCATATTAGCATATTAGCATATTAGCATATTAGCATAGCATATTAGCATATTAGCATATTAGCATATTAGCATATTAGCATAGCGTGTTAGTGTATTAGCATATTAGCATATTAGCATATTAGCATATTAGCATATTAGCATATTAGCATAGCATATTAGCATAGCGTGTTAGCATATTAGCATATTAGCATATTAGCATATTAGCATATTAGCATATTAGCATAGCATATTAGCATATTAGCATATTAGCATATTAGCATATTAGCATAGTATATTAGCATATTAGCATAGCATATTAGCATATTAGCATATTAGCATATTAGCATATTAGCGTATTAGCATATTAGCATATTAGCATATTAGCATATTAGCATATTAGCATATTAGCATAGCATATTAGCATATTAGTATATTAGCATATTAGCATATTAGCATATTAGCATAGCATATTAGCATATTAGCATATTAGCATATTAGCATATTAGCATATTAGCATAGCGTGTTAGCGTATTAGCATATTAGCATAGCATATTAGCATATTAGCATAGCGTGTTAGCGTATTAGCATATTAGCATATTAGCATATTAGCATAGCATATTAGCATATTAGCATATTAGCATATTAGCATATTAGCATATTAGCATAGCATATTAGCATATTAGCATATTAGCATATTAGCATATTAGCATATTAGCATATTAGCATAGCGTGTTAGTGTATTAGCATATTAGCATATTAGCATAGCATATTAGCATATTAGCATATTAGCATATTAGCATAGCATATTAGCATAGCATATTAGCATATTAGCATATTAGCATATTAGCATATTAGCATAGCATATTAGCATATTAGCATAGCATATTAGCATATTAGCATATTAGCATATTAGCATATTAGCATATTAGCATATTAGTATAGCATGTTAGCGTATTAGCATATTAGCATATTAGCATATTAGCATATTAGCATATTAGCATATTAGCATATTAGCATATTAGCATAGCATATTAGCATATTAGCATATTAGCATAGCGTGTTAGCGTATTAGCATATTAGCATATTAGCATATTAGCATAGCATATTAGCATATTAGCATATTAGCATATTAGCATATTAGCATATTAGCATATTAGCATAGCATATTAGCATATTAGCATATTAGCATATTAGCATATTAGCTTATTAGCATATTAGCATAGCATATTAGCATATTAGCATATTAGCATAGCGTGTTAGCGTATTAGCATATTAGCATAGCATATTAGCATATTAGCATATTAGCATATTAGCATATTAGCATATTAGCATATTAGCATAACATATTAGCATATTAGCATAGCGTGTTAGCGTATTAGCATATTAGCATATTAGCATAGCATATTAGCATATTAGCATAGCATATTAGCATATTAGCATATTAGCATATTAGCATATTAGCATATTAACATATTAGCATATTAGCATATTAACATATTAGCATAGCGTGTTAGCATATTAGTGTATTAGCATATTAGCATATTAGCATATTAGCATATTAGCATATTAGCATATTAGCATAGCATATTAGCATATTAGCATATTAGCATATTAGCATATTAGCATATTAGCATATTAGCATAGCATATTAGCATATTAGCATATTAGCATATTAACATAGCGTGTTAGTGTATTAGCATATTAGCATATTAGCATAGCATATTAGCATATTAGCATATTAGCATATTAGCATAGCATATTAGCATATTAGCATATTAGCATATTAGCATATTAGCATAGCATATTAGCATATTAGCATATTAGCATATTAGCATATTAGCATAGCATATTAGCATATTAGCATATTAGCATATTAGCATATTAGCATATTAGCATAGCATATTAGCATATTAGCATATTAGCATATTAGCATAGCATATTAGCATATTAGCATATTAGCATATTAGCATAGCATATTAGCATATTAGCATATTAGCATATTAGCATATTAACATATTAGCATTGTAGGATCACACATGCACATATCACAAAGCTTAAATTCCAGGTGGCCTGAGACAAGGCCTACCCTGGTACGAGAAGGCACACATCGACCTAGGCCCCAAAGGGGGGGTTTGTGACCCCACACACATAGATAACCAGGGAGGCCAGCACTCCAACTTTTATTGCCCAAAGCTTTAACGACCTACAGATAGCAGAGTGGATCCCCAGGGACAGGGGCCCCTCGACTTGGCACACAACCCCCTCCCCAGACATCCTGCCTTACATACCACTCACCGAACGGACGAACACCCCAAAGAAAGTTTCTTTTAAGTTTGGCTTTTGTATATCTGTATATTTATTTACTCTTGACTACTAGTCTTAATATACAGATATGTACAGGTTATGTTCGAATGTGTCTTAACTTTTGGAGATTCTTTTTCTTTGTTTGACAAACCTTCTCCCCCCCCTTTTCTTTGCCACATTCCTCGGCAACCCTTATCTGATCTTTGTATTCTACCATGCCTATCTAAGGGTAAGATGTGCTTATGACATGAGAATATGTCATATAATGTCTGTATAAAGGGTAATATCTGTTGAGGTACAACCTAAACCACCTGTACTATATACTGGTGTGAGTAATAGAACATAACATAATAGCATAATATAAGTAATCATTAATTAATCATCACAGATGGTATTTGGTGTGAACCGCTGGGCTGGTACAGCATGTTTGGTATCAAACCGAAGGAAAATCACTCCAGTTTCCAAATCTGGTCAATGGTTACCACAAAAGTGGATATATCAAAAGTTACACCAGCCTAATGAAAATCACCATTACCAGAGAAGTCAGTCTGGTCATAAATCCCAAAAAGACTGATACCGACCCCCTTCCGAAAGCCCGCCAAATGGATGGTCAGCCATTGGTCCAGGACTCAAATTCCTGGTCACTCCTAATCACGAACCTTATGCTATAAAACCTGGCACCTCAGAACAAAGGAGAGAGAAAGGCGGAGAAAAAGAGAAGAACAAGGAGAAACAAGCAGCGTTCTTAAAGCCCGTCGGTGAAGACCCAAAGAACTGCAACTCAGCCCAAGCTTCACCAGAAGAAAGAACCGGAGGAACTCCACTCCAACAACCGCTGCAGACACCGCGCCTCCCTGAGAGCCATCACCCATCAGCTCATCAGCCACTGCAACCAACTGCAAAGACCTCCTTCTTTCCTGCATCCAAGTAAACCAACTTCCTTTCCTTTCTAACAACCTGAACTGTCCTATTCACCTGCTATATTCCTTTAGGTTTATAATCCTTACAAACTGCTTGCTTTGCAGAACAGTTTTTCCCTTTTCAGGTTAATCATTTTAAATCTGGTCATTGCATTTTCATGATTACATCGTTTGTGTCTATTCCGTTATTTCATGTTTATTGTTTGTTAGGTGTAATGTCTGTCTTATGTTAGTTGTAGGAATAAATGCATGTCTTTTTACACAACTTCAGCCTCCGTCATTGAGTGCTCACAATAGTCCCTGCCTCTGTGCGATCTGGCTACTACGCTCTGAAACCTCTAAACTCGCCTGAAATATCGCGAGACTCTCTCTCATCGGCCGTGAGGGGAGCTTCACTACCGATCGTTTACATTACCTGGTGACGCAGCTCGCTGGACGAGCCTACTAACCCAGGTTATTAAGCGATACTGGTTATTAATGAATCCCATTTAAGTCTCACATTAACAGATATCGGGGATTCGCAATTGAGTTTGGAGGAGCCGACCATTCGGCATAACAATTGGTTAATAATCAGCATTAAATAATAATTAATTAAAAGTTAATTAATTTCAAAACATATTGGTGGAGATATTAAAATTTACCTGAGCTAATAATTCCTACAGCATATTAGCATAGCGTGTTAGTGTATTAGCATATTAGCATATTAGCATATTAGCATATTAGCATATTAGCATATTAGCATAGCATATTAGCATATTAGCATATTAGCATATTAGCATATTAGCATATTAGCATAGCATATTAGCATATTACCATATTAGCATATTAGCATAGTATATTAGCATATTAGCATATTAGCATATTAGCATATTAGCATAGCATATTAGCATATTAGCATATTAGCATATTAACATATTAGCATATTAGCATATTAGCATATTAGCATAGCATATTAGCATATTAGCATATTAGCATATTAGCATATTAGCATATTAGCATATTAGCATAGCATATTAGCATATTAGCATATTGGCATATTAGCATAGCATATTAGCATATTAGCATATTAGCATATTAGCATATTAGCATAGCGTGTTAGTGTATTAGCATATTAGCATATTAGCATAGCATATTAGCATATTAGCATATTAGCATATTAGCATATTAACATATTAGGATATTAGCATATTAGCATATTAACATATTAGCATATTAGCATAGCATATTAACATATTAGCATATTAGCATAGCGTGTTAGTGTATTAGCATATTAGCATATTAACATATTAGCATATTAGCATAGCATATTAGCATATTAGCATATTAGCATATTAGCATAGCATATTAGCATATTAGCATATTAGCATATTAGCATAGTATATTAGCATATTAGCATATTAGCATATTAGCATATTAGCATATTAGCATATTAGCATATTAGCATATTAGCATAGCATATTAGCATATTAGCATATTAGCATATTAGCATATTAGCATAGCATATTAGCATATTATCATATTAGCATATTAGCATATTAGCATAGCATATTAGCATATTAGCATATTAGCATAGCATATTAGCATATTAGCATATTAGCATAGCATATTAACATATTAGCATATTAACATATTAGTATAGCATATTAGCATATTAGCATATTAGCATATTAGCATATTAGCAATGCATATTAGCATATTAGCATATTAGCATAGCATATTAGCATATTAGCATATTAGCATATTAGCATATTAGCATAGCATATTAGCATATTAGCATATTAGCATATTAGCATAACATATTAGCATACCATATTAGCATATTAGCATATTAGCATATTAGCATATTAGCATAGCATATTAGCATATTAGCATATTAGCATAGTATATTAGCATATTAGCATATTAACATATTAGCATATTAGCATATTAGCGTATTAGCATATTAGCATAGTATATTAGCATATTAGCATAGCATATTAGCATATTAGCATATTAGCATAGCATATTAGCTTATTAGCATATTAGCATATTAGCATATTAGCATATTAGCATATCAGCATATTAGCATAGCATATTAGCATATTAGCATATTAGCATATTAGCATAGCGTGTTAGCGTATTAGCATATTAGCATAGCATATTAGTATATTAGCATATTAGCATAGCATATTAGCATATTAGCATATTAGTATATTAGCATATTAGCATATTAGCATAGCATATTAGCATATTAACATATTAGCATATTAGCATAGCATATTAGCATATTAGCATATTAGCATATTAGCATAGCATATTAGCATATTAGCATATTAGCATAGCATGTTAGCGTATTAGCATATTAGCATATTAGCATAGCATATTAGCATATTAGCATAGCATATTAACATATTAGCATATTAGCATATTAGCATATTAGCATATTAGCATATTAGCATATCATATTAGCATAGCGTGTTAGCATATTAACGTATTAGCATATTAGCATATTAGCATATTAGCATGTTAGCATATTAGCATATTAGCATAGCATAATAGCATATTAGCATAGCATATTAGCATATTAGCATATTAGCATATTAGCATATTAACATATTAGCATAGCATATTAGCATATTAGCATATTAGCATAGCATATTAGCATATTAGCAGATTAGCATATTAGCATATTAGCATAGCATATTAGCATATTAGCATATTAGCATATTAGCATATTAGCATAGCATATTAGCATATTAGCATATTAGCATATTAGCATAGCGTGTTAGCGTATTAGCGTATTAGCATATTAGCATAGCGTGTTAGCGTATTAGCATATTAGCATATTAGCATAGCATATTAGCATATTAGCATATTAACATAGCATATTAGCATATAAGCATATTAGCATATTAGCATATTAGCATAGCATATTAGCATATTAGCATATTAGCATATTAGCATATTAGCATATTAGCATAGCATATTAGCATATTAGCATATTAGCATATTAGCATATTAGCATATTAGCATAGCATATTAGCATAGCATATTAGCATATTAGCATATTAGCATATTAGCATAGCGTGTTAGCGTATTAGCATATTAGCATATTAGCATAACATATTAGCGTATTAGCGTATTAGCATATTAGCATATTAGCATATTAGCATATTAGCATATTAGCATAGCATATTAGCATATTAGCATATTAGCATATTAGCATAGTATATTAGCATATTAGCATATTAGCATATTAGCATATTAGCATAGCATATTAGCATATTAGCATATTAGCATATTAACATATTAGCATATTAGCATATTAGCATATTAGCATAGCATATTAGCATATTAGCATATTAGCATATTAGCATAGCATATTAGCATATTAGTATATTAGCATATTAGCATATTAGCATATTAGCATAGCATATTAGCATATTAGCATATTAGCATATTAGCATAGCATATTAGCATATTAGCATATTAGCATATTAGCATATTAGCATATTAGCATAGCATATCAGCATAGCATATTAGCATATTAGCATATTAGCATATATTAGCATATTAGCATATTAACATATTAGCATATTAGCATATTAGCATAGTATATTAGCATATTAGCATATTAGCATATTAGCATATTAGCATAGCATATTAGCATATTAACATATTAGCATATTAGCATAGCATATTAGTATATTAGCATATTAGCATATTAGCATATTAGCATATTAGCATAGCATATTAGCATATTAGCATATTAGCATATTAGCATATTAGTATATTAGCATATTAGCATAGCATATTAGCATATTAGCATATTAGCATAGCATATTAGTATATTAGCATATTAGCATATTAGCATATTAGCATAGCATATTAGCATATTAGCACATTAGCACATTAGCACATTAGCACATTAGCATATTAGCATATTAGCATATTAGCATAGCATATTAGCATATTAGCATATTAGCATATTAGCATATTAGCATAGCATATTAGCATATTAGCATAGCATATTAGCATAATAGTATAGCATATTAGCATATTAGCATATTAGCATATTAGCATATTAGCATAGCATATTAGCATATTAGCATATTAGCATATTAGTATTGCGTGTTAGCATATTAGCGTATTAGCATATTAGCATATTAGCATGTTAGCATATTAGCATATTAGCATAGCATATTAGCATATTAGCATATTAGCATATTAGTATAACGTGTTAGTGTATTAGCATATTAGCATATTAGCATAGCATATTAGCATAGCATATTAGTATATTAGCATAGCATATTAGCATATTAGCATATTAGCATAGCATATTAGCATATTAGCATATTAGCATATTAGCATATTAACATAGCATATTAGCATATTAGCATATTAGCATATTAGCATATTAGCATAGCATATTAGCATATTAGCATATTAGCATAGCATATTAGAATATTAGCATAGCGTGTTAGCGTATTAGCATATTAGCATAGCGTGTTAGCGTATTAGCATATTAGCATATTAGCATAGCATATTAGCATATTAGCATATTAGCATATTAGCATAGCATATTAGCATATTAGCATATTAGCATATTAGCATAGCGTGTTAGTGTATTAGCATATTAGCATATTAGCATAGCATATTAGCATATTAGCATATTAGCATATTAGCATATTAACATATTAGCATATTAGCATAGCATATTAGCATAGCATATTAGCATATTAGCATATTAGCATATTAGCATATTAGCATATTAGCATATTAGCATAACATATTAGCATATTAGCATATTAGCATAACATATTAGCATATTAGCATAGCATATTAGCATATTAGCATATTAGCATATTAGCATATTAGCATAGCGTGTTAGCGTATTAGCGTATTAGTATATTAGCATAGCGTGTTAGCGTATTAGCATATTAGCATATTAGCATAGCATATTAGCATATTAGCATATTAGCATATTAGCATAGCATATTAGCATATTAACATATTAGCATATTAGTAAATTAGCATAGCATATTAGCATATTAGCATATTAGTATATTAGCATATTAGCATAGCATATTAGCATATTAGCATATTAACATATTAGCATATTAGCATATTAGCATAGCATATTAGCATATTAGCATATTAGCATATTAGCATATTAGCATATTAGCATAGCGTGTTAGCGTATTAGCATATTAGCATATTAGCATATTAGCATATTAGCATAGCATATTAGCGTATTAGCATATTAGCATATTAGCATATTAGCATAGCGTGTTAGCGTATTAGCATATTAGCATATTAGCATAGCATATTAGCGTATTAGCATAGCATATTAGCATATTAGCATATTAGCATATTAGCATAGTATATTAGCATATTAGCATATTAGCATATTAGCATATTAGCATATTAGCATATTAGCATAGCATATTAGCATATTAGCATATTAGCATATTAGCATAGCATATTAGCATATTAGCATATTAGCATATTAGCATAGCATATTAGCATATTAGCATATTAACATATTAGCATATTAGCATATCATATTAGCATATTAGCATATTAGCATATTAGCATAGCATATTAGCATAGCATATTAGCATATTAGCATATTAGTATATTAGCATATATTAGCATATTAGCATATTAGCATATTAGTATAGCATATTAGCATATTAGCATATTAGCATATTAGCATAGCATATTAGCATATTAACATATTAGCATATTAGCATATTAGCATAGCATATTAGTATATTAGCATATTAGCATATTAGCATATTAGCATATTAGCATATTAACATATTAGCATAGCATATTAGCATATTAACATTTAACATATTACCATATTAGCATAGCATATTAGCATATTAGCATATTAGCATATTAGCATATTAGCATATTAACATAGCATATTAGCATATTAGCATATTAGCATATTAGCATATTAGCATATTAGCATATTAGCATATTAGCATATTAGCATAGCATATTAGCATATTAGCACATTAGCATATTAGCATATTAGCATATTAGCATATTAGTATATTAGCATAGCATATTAGCATATTAGCATATTAGCATATTAGCATATTAGCATATTAGCATAGCATATTAGCATATTAGCATATTAGCATATTAGCATATTAGCATATTAGCATAGCATATTAGCATATTAGCATATTAGCATATTAGCATATTAGCATATTAGCATAGCATATTAGCATATTAGCATATTAGCATATTAGCATAGCATATTAGCATATTAGCACATTAGCATATTAGCATATTAGCATATTAGCATAGCATATTAGCATATTAACATATTAGCATATTAGCATATTAGCATATTAGCATAGCATATTAGCATATTAGCATATTAGCATATTAGCATAGCATATTAGCATATTAGCATATTAGCATATTAGCATAGCATATTAGCATATTAGCATATTAGCATATTAGCATATTAGCATATTAGCATAGCATATTAGCATAGCATATTAGCATATTAGCATATTAGCATATATTAGTATATTAGCATATTAGCATATTAGCATATTAGCATAGCATATTAGCATATTAGCATATTAGCATATTAGCATAGCATATTAGCATATTAGCATATTAGTATATTAACATAGCATATTAGTATATTAGCATATTAGCATATTAGCATATTAACATATTAGCATAGCATATTAGCATATTAGCATATTAGCATATTAGCATATTAGCATATTAGCATAGCATATTAGCATATTAGCATATTAGCATATTAGCATAGCTTGTTAGCATATTAGCGTATTAGCATATTAGCATATTAGCATATTAGCATAGCATATTAGCATATTAGCATATTAGCATAGCATATTAGCATATTAGTATATTAGCATATTAGCATATTAGCATAGCATATTAGCATATTAGCATATTAGCATATTAACATAGCATATTAGCATATTAGCATATTAGCATATTAGCATATTAGCATAGCATATTAGCATATTAGCATATTAGCATATTAGAATATTAGCATAGCGTGTTAGCGTATTAGCATATTAGCATAGCGTGTTAGCGTATTAGCATATTAGCATATTAGCATAGCATATTAGCATATTAGCATATTAGCATATTAGCATAGCATATTAGCATATTAGCATATTAGCATATTAGCATAGCGTGTTAGGGTATTAGCATATTAGCATATTAGCATAGCATATTAGCATATTAGCATATTAGCATATTAGCATATTAGCATAGCATATTAGCATATTAGCATATTAGCATATTAGCATATTAGCATATTAACATATTAGCATATTAGCATAGCATATTAGCATAGCATATTAGCATATTAGCATATTAGCATATTAGCATATTAGCATATTAGCATATTAGCATAACATATTAGCATATTAGCATAACATATTAGCATATTAGCATAGCATATTAGCATATTAGCATATTAGCATATTAGCATATTAGCATAGCGTGTTAGCGTATTAGCGTATTAGTATATTAGCATAGCGTGTTAGCGTATTAGCATATTAGCATATTAGCATAGCATATTAGCATATTAGCATATTAGCATATTAGCATAGCATATTAGCATATTAACATATTAGCATATTAGTATATTAGCATAACATATTAGCATATTAGTATATTAGTATATTAGCATATTAGCATAGCATATTAGCATATTAGCATATTAGCATATTAGCATATTAGCATATTAGCATAGCATATTAGCATATTAGCATATTAGCATATTAGCATATTAGCATATTAGCATAGCGTGTTAGCGTATTAGCATATTAGCATAGCGTGTTAGCGTATTAGCATATTAGCATATTAGCATAGCATATTAGCGTATTAGCATATTAGCATATTAGCATATTAGCATAGCGTGTTAGCGTATTAGCATATTAGCATATTAGTATAGCATATTAGCGTATTAGCATAGCATATTAGCATATTAGCATATTAGCATATTAGCATAGTATATTAGCATATTAGCATATTAGCATATTAGCATATTAGCATATTAGCATATTAGCATAGCATATTAGCATATTAGCATATTAGCATATTAGCATAGCATATTAGCATATTAGCATATTAGCATAGCATATTAGCATATTAGCATATTAGCATATTAGCATATCATATTAGCATATTAGCATATTAGCATATTAGCATAGCATATTAGCATAGCATATTAGCATATTAGCATATTAGTATATTAGCATATATTAGCATATTAGCATATTAGCATATTAGCATAGCATATTAGCATATTAGCATATTAGCATATTAGCATAGCATATTAGCATATTAGCATAGCATATTAGTATATTAGCATATTAGCATATTAGCATATTAACATATTAGCATAGCATATTAGCATATTAACATATTAACATATTACCATATTAGCATAGCATATTAGCATATTAGCATATTAGCATATTAGCATATTAGCATATTAACATAGCATATTAACATAGCATATTAGCATATTAGCATATTAGCATATTAGCATATTAGCATATTAGCATAGCATATTAGCATATTAGCACATTAGCATATTAGCATATTAGCATATTAGCATATTAGTATATTAGCATAGCATATTAGCATATTAGCATATTAGCATATTAGCATAGCATATTAGCATATTAGCATATTAGCATATTAGCATATTAGCATATTAGCATAGCATATTAGCATATTAGCATATTAGCATATTAGCATATTAGCATATTAGCATAGCATATTAGCATATTAGCATATTAGCATATTAGCATATTAGCATAGCATATTAGCATATTAGCACATTAGCATATTAGCATATTAGCATATTAGCATATTAGCATATTAGCATAGCATATTAGCATATTAGCATATTAGCATATTAGCATATTAGCATAGCATATTAGCATATTAGCATATTAGCATATTAGCATAGCATATTAGCATATTAGCATATTAGCATATTAGCATATTAGCATAGCATATTAGCATATTAGCATATTAGCATATTAGCATATTAGCATATTAGCATAGTATATTAGCATAGCATATTAGCATATTAGCATATTAGCATATATTAGTATATTAGCATATTAGCATATTAGCATATTAGCATAGCATATTAGCATATTAGCATATTAGCATAGCATATTAGCATATTAGCATATTAGTATATTAACATAGCATATTAGTATATTAGCATATTAGCATATTAGCATATTAACATATTAGCATAGCATATTAGCATATTAGCATATTAGCATATTAGCATATTAGCATATTAGCATATTAGCATAGCATATTAGCATATTAGCATATTAGCATAGCTTGTTAGCATATTAGCGTATTAGCATATTAGCATATTAGCATATTAGCATAGCATATTAGCATATTAGCATATTAACATAGCATATTAGCATATTAGCATATTAGCATATTAGCATATTAGCATAGCATATTAGCATATTAACATATTAGCATATTAGCATATTAGCATAGCATATTAGCATATTAGCATATTAGCATAGCATAGCATATTAGCATATCAGCATATTAGCATATTAGCATAGCATATTAGCATATTAGCATATTAGCATATTAGCATATTAGCATAGCATATTAGCATAGCATATTAGCATATTAGCATAGCATATTAGTATATATTAGCATATTAGCATATTAGCATATTAGCATATTAGCATATTAGCATAGCATAATAGCATATTAGCATATTAGCATATTAGCATAGCATATTAGTATATTAGCATATTAGCATATTAGCATATTAGCATATTAGCATATTAGCATATTAACATAGCATATTAGCATATTAGCATATTAGCATATTAGCATATTAGCATATTAGCATAGCATATTAGCATATTAGCATATTAGCATATTAACATATTAGCATATTAGCATAGCATATTAGCATATTAGCATATTAGCATATTAGCATATTAGCATAGCATATTAGCATATTAGCATATTAGCATATTAGCATATTAGCATAGCATATTAGCATATTAGCATATTAGCATATTAGCATATTAGCATATTAGCATATTAGCATAGCTTATTAGCATATTAGCATATTAGCATATTAGCATATTAGCATATTAGCATATTAGCATATTAGCATATTAGCATATTAGCATATTAGCATAGCATATTAGCATATTAGCATATTAGCATATTAGCATATTAGCATATTAGCATAGCGTGTTAGTGTATTAGCATATTAGCATATTAGCATATTAGCATATTAACATAGCATATTAGCATATTAACATATTAGCATATTAGCATATTAGCATAGCGTGTTAGTGTATTAGCATATTAGCATATTAGCATATTAGCATATTAGCATATTAACATAGCATATTAGCATATTAGCATAGCATATTAGCATATTAGCATATTAACATAGCATATTAGCATATTAGCATATTAGCATATTAGCATATTAGCATAGCATATTAGCATATTAACATATTAACATATTAGCATATTAGCATAGCATATTAGCATATTAGCATATTAGCATAGCATAGCATATTAGCATATCAGCATATTAGCATATTAGCATAGCATATTAGCATATTAGCATATTAGCATATTAGCATATTAGCATATTAGCATAGCATATTAGCATAGCATATTAGCATATTAGCATAGCATATTAGCATATATTAGCATATTAGCATATTAGCATATTAGCATATTAGCATATTAGCATAGCATAATAGCATATTAGCATATTAGCATATTAGCATAGCATATTAGTATATTAGCATATTAGCATATTAGCATATTAGCATATTAGCATATTAACATAGCATATTAGCATATTAGCATATTAGCATATTAGCATATTAGCATATTAGCATAGCATATTAGCATATTAGCATATTAGCATATTAACATATTAGCATATTAGCATAGCATATTAGCATATTAGCATATTAGCATATTAGCATATTAGCATATTAGCATATTAGCATAGCATATTAGCATATTAGCATATTAGCATATTAGCATAGCATATTAGCATATTAGCATATTAGCATATTAGCATATTAGCATATTAGCATAGCTTATTAGCATATTAGCGTATTAGCATATTAACATATTAGCATATTAGCATATTAGCATATTAACATAGCATAGCATATTAGCATATTAGCATATTAGCATATTAGCATAGCATATTAGCATATTAGCATATTAGCATATTAGCATATTAGCTTAGCATATTAGCATATTAGCATATTAGCATATTAGCATATTAGCATATTAGCATAGCATATTAGCATATTAGCATATTAGCATATTAGCAAATTAGTATATTAGCATAGCGTGTTAGCGTATTAGCATATTAGCATATTTGCATAGCATATTAGCATATTAACATAGCATATTAGCATATTAGCATATTAGCATATTAGCATAGCATATTAGCATATTAGCATATTAGCATATTAGCATATTAGCATAGCATATTAGCATATTAGCATATTAGCATATTAGCATAGCATATTAGCATATTAGCATATTAGCATATTAGCATATTAGCATAGCATATTAGCATATTAGCATATTAGCATATTAGCATATTAGCATATTAGCATATTAACATATTAGCATTGTAGGATCACACATGCACATATCACAAAGCTTAAATTCCAGGTGGCCTGAGACAAGGCCTACCCTGGTACGAGAAGGCACACATCGACCTAGGCCCCAAAGGGGGGGTTTGTGACCCCACACACATAGATAACCAGGGAGGCCAGCACTCCAACTTTTATTGCCCAAAGCTTTAACGACCTACAGATAGCAGAGTGGATCCCCAGGGACAGGGGCCCCTCGACTTGGCACACAACCCCCTCCCCAGACATCCTGCCTTACATACCACTCACCGAACGGACGAACACCCCAAAGAAAGTTTCTTTTAAGTTTGGCTTTTGTATATCTGTATATTTATTTACTCTTGACTACTAGTCTTAATATACAGATATGTACAGGTTATGTTCGAATGTGTCTTAACTTTTGGAGATTCTTTTTCTTTGTTTGACAAACCTTCTCCCCCCCCTTTTCTTTGCCACATTCCTCGGCAACCCTTATCTGATCTTTGTATTCTACCATGCCTATCTAAGGGTAAGATGTGCTTATGACATGAGAATATGTCATATAATGTCTGTATAAAGGGTAATATCTGTTGAGGTACAACCTAAACCACCTGTACTATATACTGGTGTGAGTAATAGAACATAACATAATAGCATAATATAAGTAATCATTAATTAATCATCACAGATGGTATTTGGTGTGAACCGCTGGGCTGGTACAGCATGTTTGGTATCAAACCGAAGGAAAATCACTCCAGTTTCCAAATCTGGTCAATGGTTACCACAAAAGTGGATATATCAAAAGTTACACCAGCCTAATGAAAATCACCATTACCAGAGAAGTCAGTCTGGTCATAAATCCCAAAAAGACTGATACCGACCCCCTTCCGAAAGCCCGCCAAATGGATGGTCAGCCATTGGTCCAGGACTCAAATTCCTGGTCACTCCTAATCACGAACCTTATGCTATAAAACCTGGCACCTCAGAACAAAGGAGAGAGAAAGGCGGAGAAAAAGAGAAGAACAAGGAGAAACAAGCAGCGTTCTTAAAGCCCGTCGGTGAAGACCCAAAGAACTGCAACTCAGCCCAAGCTTCACCAGAAGAAAGAACCGGAGGAACTCCACTCCAACAACCGCTGCAGACACCGCGCCTCCCTGAGAGCCATCACCCATCAGCTCATCAGCCACTGCAACCAACTGCAAAGACCTCCTTCTTTCCTGCATCCAAGTAAACCAACTTCCTTTCCTTTCTAACAACCTGAACTGTCCTATTCACCTGCTATATTCCTTTAGGTTTATAATCCTTACACACTGCTTGCTTTGCAGAACAGTTTTTCCCTTTTCAGGTGAATCATTTTAAATCTGGTCATTGCATTTTCATGATTACATCGTTTGTGTCTATTCCGTTATTTCATGTTTATTGTTTGTTAGGTGTAATGTCTGTCTTATGTTAGTTGTAGGAATAAATGCATGTCTTTTTACACAACTTCAGCCTCCGTCATTGAGTGCTCACAATAGTCCCTGCCTCTGTGCGATCTGGCTACTACGCTCTGAAACCTCTAAACTCGCCTGAAATATCGCGAGACTCTCTCTCATCGGCCGTGAGGGGAGCTTCGCTACCGATCGTTTACATTACCTGGTGACGCAGCTCGCTGGACGAGCCTACTAACCCAGGTTATTAAGCGATACTGGTTATTAATGAATCCCATTTAAGTCTCACATTAACAGATATCGGGGATTCGCAATTGAGTTTGGAGGAGCCGACCATTCGGCATAACAATTGGTTAATAATCAGCATTAAATAATAATTAATTAAAAGTTAATTAATTTCAAAACATATTGGTGGAGATATTAAAATTTACCTGAGCTAATAATTCCTACAGCATATTAGCATAGCGTGTTAGTGTATTAGCATATTAGCATATTAGCATATTAGCATATTAGCATAGCATATTAGCATATTAGCATATTAGCATATTAGCATATTAGCATATTAGCATATTAGCATATTAGCATAGCATATTAGCATATTACCATATTAGCATATTACCATATTAGCATATTAGCATGGCATATTAGCATATTAGCATATTAGCATAGCTTGTTAGCATATTAGCATATTAGCATATTAGCATATTAGCATAGCTTGTTAGCATATTAGTGTATTAGCATATTAGCATATTAGCATATTAGCATATTAGCATATTAGCATAGCATATTAACATATTAGCATATTAGCATATTAGCATAGTATATTAGCATATTAGCATAGCATATTAGCATATTAGCATATTAGCATATTAGCATATTAGCATATTAGCATATTAGCATATTAGCATAGCGTGTTAGTGTATTAGCATATTAGCATATTAGCATAGCGTATTAGCATATTAGCATATTAGCATATTAGCATATTAGCATAGCATATTAGCATATTAGCATATTAGCATATTAGCATATTAGGATATTAGCATATTAGCATATTAGCATATTAGCATAGCATATTAACATATTAGCATATTAGCATAGCGTGTTAGTGTATTAGCATATTAGCATATTAGCATATTAGCATATTAGCATATTAGCATATTAGCATATTAGCATAGCATATTAGCATATTAGCATATTAGCATATTAACATATTAGCATAGCATATTAGCATATTAGCATATTAACATATTAGCATATTAGCATAGCATATTAGCATATTAGCATATTAGCATATTAGCATAGCTTGTTAGCATATTAGCATATTAGCATATTAGCATATTAGCATAGCTTGTTAGCATATTAGCGTATTAGCATATTAGCATATTAGCATATTAGCATATTAGCATATTAGCATAGCATATTAGCATATTAGCATATTAGCATAGCATATTAGCATATTAGCATATTAGCATATTAGCATAGCGTGTTAGTGTATTAGCATATTAGCATATTAGCATATTAGCATATTAGGATATTAGCATATTAGCATATTAGCATAGCATATTAGCATATTAGCATATTAGCATATTAGCATATTAGCATATTAGCTTAGCATATTAGCATATTAGCATATTAGCATATTAGCATATTAGCATATTAGCATATTAGCATAGCATATTAGCATATTAGCATATTAGCATATTAGCATATTAGTATATTAGCATAGCGTGTTAGCGTATTAGCATATTAGCATATTTGCATAGCATATTAGCATATTAGCATATTAGCATATTAGCATATTAGCATATTAGCATAGCGTGTTAGCGTATTAGCATATTAGCATATTAGCATAGCATATTAGCATATTAGCATATTAGCATATTAGCATATTAGCATATTAGCATATTAGCATAGCATATTAGCATATTAGCATATTAGCATATTAGCATATTAGCATATTACCATACTAGCATATTAGCGTGTTAGCATATTAGTATACTAGCATATTAGCGTGTTAGCATATTAGCATATTAGCATATTAGCATATTAGCATATTCGCATATTAGCATATTAGCATATTAGCATATTAGCATATTAGCATATTAGCATATTAGCATATTAGCGTGTTAGCATATTAGCGTGTTAGCATGTTAAATGCAATAGCATGCTATTAGCGTGTTAGCGTGTTAGCATGTAAATCGCTTTAGCATGCTCAGATCAGGCTGAATCTTTTGATCTAGGTGTACAGAACCTCCCAGATTCAGAATCTACTATGAAAAAACAAAAAATGTAAAACAATGCAAAAAACTATCTTGGTTAGTTATGGTCATAGTTTGGGCAGGGTAGGTGTTAAGCTAGTCTTAGTTAGCGTTAGCATTTGTCCCATAGAAGTGAATGAGCGGGCCCCATAAAGATAGGTTTACACTACATGTGTGAGTTTTGAATGAACTGTGTGTCTGGTGTTTGAGCCTGAATTGTGATACGTTGGTGCCCCTTCCTGGGTTGTTCCCTGCCTCGTGTCTGTAGTTTCTGTGATCCACCTCACCACCTGTTCCAAAAGGCAAATTGATCCCCACAACCCTGAACAGGAGAAGCGGTTTCAGAAAATGGATGAATGTTCCCAGAGGTGTGAGGCAATAGTGCGAACCACTGCACCACTGAATAGTATATGTAGAAGAAAACTACAGCAGATAATCTGATGTGTGTGTTTTTGAATATCCCTGCCGACTCCTGGAGGTTTGAGCTTCCCCTTTGAGTCTGGTGACTCCCAAGGTTTTTTCCTACTAGTGAGTTTTTTCTTACCATTGTCGCCTATGGCTTACTCACTTGGGGCTTTGGGTGGGGATGTTGTAAAGTTATTTCAGACAATCTAATATTATGATAACGTGCTATACTTTTTTATGTAATTTCATGCAAATTAATTCTTTGGTAACAAGAAACACTTGTTTCATTCATTTTCCCTCCGAACATATCCTGCGTCACTTCCCTCGTGCTCCTGCATTCAAAATGAAAGATTGTCATGCACTGCAGTGCAATCCTCCAACTTGCAAGCAAAACGAGCTCTTAACGAAAATAATTGAATAAATTAGTTTATAGCATGTTTACACCATAAACACATCAGTGATTGAGTGCAACCCTTGTGGACCAGACGCCTGGCTTTGGCTAATTTTCTGCCATTAAGCTAGCAAACGTGGGTTGGTTATGACGTAAAATAACTTGTGCCTTTAAATTGTTAAAAAAAAAGTCATGTATATAAAGTGAGGTTTGAAACTGACACCATGCTATGGAAGCCCGTTTCCGCCACAAAAAGAAAAAAAATAAGTCATAATAACGAGAAACTTTCTCATTATTACAATTTAGTATCTCATAATAACGAGAAACTTTCTCATTTGTACGACTTAGTATCTCATAATAACGAGAAACTTTCTCATTTGTACGACTTAGTATCTCATAATAACGAGAAACTTTCTCATTATTACGACTTAGTATCTCGTTATTATGAGATACTTTCTCATTATTATGACTTAGTTTCTCGTTATTATGAGATACTAAGTCGTAATAATGAGAACGTTTCTCGTTATTTTGAGAAACGTTTTTTTTTTTTGCAACGAGAATTTTTTTTTCTAACGATATTTTTTTTTTTTTTACAACGAGAATTTTTTTTTTTCATGACTTCGATTTAAATGACCTGAGGCTTTTTCCGTTTCCGGAGGAAGCTCCAAATCTTCGACTACGTTTATGGCGGGCATGGTATTTTGCGCATCATTATCTAAGGTAAGTGCAGTTGTGTTATTCGTAATTTCATGGTGGCAAGTTTATGGTTCTCAGTTTAGATTTTCGGGTAGGCTGCTTAACGTGATATAGCTAATAGGGAGAGAGTTTCCCAAAGTCGTTGTGACCAAAGAGCAACCTAAAGTGTCTGCGAGAACACATACTACAGTTGTTTTTAATGCTATGGCGTTTTTTGGAAAATTCACTGCAATTTATTATTGTGCATTCTTAATAAACTAGATCTAGCATAAGTGCCAGTCCACGTGATCAGATTTTAGAATTATAAATAAAATAATTTAAACTTACAAATTGTGCTGAATACAGTTCTTCGTGATTTAAGACCACAAGTGAATACAGCATAGAGTTAACTGCAAATGTTATTTACTGCGGTTAGACAAAGCTAGTTAGATTAGTGTATTAGGTTTGCATGTCTGGCTACTTGTATGTCAAGCAAAGTGTGATCTATTTACCAAGCGTAATGTTTCATATTTGGTGGGCGGTCGAATATGTAAAAACTTCTTAAAATTTCATTTTCACGCATTGTTTTTTATTGGTTAAATTAGGGGATTTTACCAAGAGGTTCTTCGAATGTATGCTTTTGAAATTTAATCTGTTATTTGATCTGTTCTAAACACCTCTGTGCTATGTTATCGGTGTGATTTTACTGCACCACCAGGCAATGATCCTAAGAAATTGTAACATGCATATGTCCACAGAAATGGGTGACGATACAGTTTTTAAGACAAAGAAATGTTCCAGAAGAAACAATTGAAAAATTGGAACAGGAAAAGGTAAGATTTAACTAAACCTAAATTACAGTAATATTTAGCGTCAAAATGAGTGGTAGTCGTAGGCATACACACACACTGTACTTGGTTTCTAAATCTGTGACAGTACTTAAATACTTTGTTGCATTAAAATTGGCTTTCATTTATGTATGTTTAAACAGACTTGCAATATCAATAATGGGAAAGAACAAAATGTATGTAATACTGTGCATATTTAAATAGATGATTGTATTGCACTATTTGTTTTCTTTAGATTGATGTCAGTGTCATTCTACTGATGACAGATGAGCAACTGAAGACATACTTGCCATCTTATGGAGATCGTCTGGCCGTGCTTGGATTTTGTAGGCGGCAGGAAGATTGTCCCCAAACTCGCAAATCAAAGCTTTTTGATCGCCTAAAATCCAAATTATCCAAAAAACAAAGAACTGAGGAATATGGAAAAGGCTCAACTCAAAAATTGGTCACAAAAAATGCGGAGAAAAGTGTAAGGAAGATAGAATTGGGGTGGATGCATTATGATGATGAAGAAAAGGTTTTAAAACAGGTGAGAACAAGAAAAGGTGGGGGCACACGGAAAATTGATGTCTCAAAGGATTCTAGCAAAGCAGATTTGATAAAAGAAGCGACATGTCTCTTTTTTCCAAATGGAAAGAATGTGAAAGGGAACACCACAGAATTTGAGTTTGACTTGAAAGACTATCAGGAAATGTCAGTGGATGAAAGTGCAACAGTGGGGAAATTGTACGAAGACACTAAATTGCCACTTCTTAGGTTCTACTTGGCAACAAAAACAAAAAATAGTACACAAAATCAGGGGAATGCAAATGTAGAATTTTCTGAAGAAAATTTAAGTTTTCAGGATTTTGAGAGTTCCACCCCATTATAGAACAGTCATCTCATACATCCCAAAATGCAGATGTACCAGATGTTATCTACATTGGGAATGAGAGAGACACTTCCAGCACCCAAAGCATATCTTTTCTTCACTCCACAGAGGTAGTGAGCACTGAACCATTTACTTTGGATCTTTTGGAAGACAGTAACGTAGTTACATTCGTCACAGATAATCATAGAGGCATTACTTGAGCAAAGCATGGATGACACACTGCCTATGTCTCCTGAAAGTCAGAAAACACCAAGAATTCTAGTTGTTCACCGTGGAAATGTACTTCTTGAACTTATTTCACATTTTTCTGATGAAAGTATTCTAAGCAAAAATGTGAAAATCCAGCTTGTACTGCCAGATGGAAATTTTGAGATGGGGCATGATGATGGAGGAGTAGTAAGGGACTGTCTTTCTGAATTCTGGCATGACTTTTACGACCAGTGCACCATGGGTAGTTCTTTGAAAGTGCCTTTTCTTCGTCACGATTTTGGCCAAGCACAGTGGGAAAGTGTTGGCCGTATAATAGCTTTTGGATGGCGGAAGGAAAAGTATCTTCCTGTCAGACTAGCTCCAGTGATTTTGGAACAAGCAGCCTCTGGGTATATCAAGAGTGATTTAATTGAAAATTTCCTCAAGTTTGTTCCAGAAGGAGACCGAGCAGTTTTCGAATCTTGGCGATCAGACTTTGACAGTGTTGACAAGGATGAATTACTTGAGATTTTGGATAATTACCTGTGTAGGAAAAGGCCAACAGCCAACAATTTTGGAGATATCCTTCAAGAGCTAGCACACAAAAAGCTGCTCCAAGAACCTGCATATGTCATTGATCAGTGGGCAACCACACTTTCAACTGCTGGGCTAGAAATTGAGCAGATTTTAACAACTTACGAGTATCTGCTTCCGACAAGCAGAAAAGTTGTGAAGTCCCTTTCCTTCCCAGAGGCACTGAACACCCAGGAGAAGGACATTCAGAGGTATGTAACTACATATGTGAGGGAGTCTGACCCGCAACGACTGTCGCTGTTTCTCAGATTTTGCACAGGATCTGATTTATTTCTTGGTAAAATCATTAGCATTATCTTTACGCAAATAAAAAGCTTTCAGCGGAGACCTATAGCGCATACTTGTGGCTGTGTGTTGGAATTGTCACTCCACTATGACAGTTATCTAGATTTCAGATCAGAGATCAACAAAGTTCTGGAATAAAATGTATGGGTAATGGACATTGTTTAAAAAGTTTGTGGTACTGAAAGTCCACTGTGACTTACGCAAATGTGTACCATGCATGTCTTAAAATGCACAATGTAGTGTTTGTTAACTTTGTTCCATGTAAAGTTTGATTATATCAGTTACACCATGGACACACAATTGTGCACATTTTGTATTGAAACATTTTACCTACACTGAGTGACTTTGTAGCCCTGAACCTTTATCTTTTGTTTGAATTAGACTTATTTGTTTGAAGTGTCAACACCCAACAAAAAGGAGGAAAAGTTGAAAAATCCAAAAGAAAAGGGTAAATGCTAGTGTTAATTTAGATTAATGCAAGTGTTCAGATGTTTTAGACATTTTATGCTTAGGTGTCTTTTGAATTCAAGAAGTTTAATTTGAATGTTCAGATGTTTTAGACATTTTATTCTGAGATTTTTTTATATATATAATTATCGTTATAAGAAACTTATATGTTTTGGTGCTGTGCACTTTATTTTCACTCTATACAGTTTATTTCTGTTAATGTATTGGATATTGCACAGGAATACATTAAAACAAAGTAATTTAAGACAAAAAATGGACTAATAAACAGTGTTTGGACTAATAAATAATACAATGTGAATTTAAATTTAGAATGAGTCTGTTTTGTACTTTTACAAATTCTCATTGAAATCAGTATGAATATAAATGCATATATTCCATGTGATAATTTCAATTGACATTTTTAGCATCAGTACATCACTCAACATTTAGTTCACTAATAATTAGCTCTCTAAGTCTAATGTACATGTCCACCATTTCATAGACATCATCTGACACAGACAGATTATACTCTGACATTAGTTCAACACAAACATGAAATACATCTTCATCACAAGGATAATCTTTAAACAAACAGTCTTCAAGACACAAGTCAGCCAGCTCAGGGTTCACATTCTGCAACAAATCTGTAGCTCCATATAAATGAGGTACTGTATACATCAGTAAGGGACGTCCGTTAGGGGACCTCGAGTTGTGAACTGGTCTTATTCTGTGATTGTTCCATGCAGACGCAATTTCATCCAGTTCCTCCTGAAGACAGAAGAAATAATAGGCTATTTACACCTCAAGGTGGTGCAATCTGGTTACGTATAAAAACAAGTACTGTAATGGTAATGCATACGTGAACTGTAATGTATAAATGTACAGGTTAAGAACAGTCATGAAAAACATGGAAAAGTCATGGAATTGGAAAATAAAATTTGCTCTGGCGTTTATTTCGTGGTGTTGCAATACACCGCTGAAATATCGGTCTTGAACGAACCGCCTCAGCTCTATTAAGTGAACGATGGGAGAAAGCTGCCGACAGTGAGACGTTTTTAATGTTAGTTGCTCCATACGCCGACTGTGACTTGTATAAATGACGTTCGCGCGTGATATCATAATCAGGGTATGAAATAACTTATTGCACATGGTCATAAGAATATATTTCAGAATGATTAAAAAGTTATAGCAAAGTGGCCCAAGAGAAGACTGCAGTTAAGATCGGCTGTTATGTAAAATGCTACGATAATGCATTTGAAAATACAGCACAACCTGACATTATTATGACAGCAAATGTACACGTATTGTTTTGCTTTGCATGCACTACAAACTGGAATATGTGCAATAATTTTATAGCCATAATTTACATTGCCATTGTGTGTGATTGGTGTTCTATGTTATGCCTACCTGAATCATGTTTTGGAAACAAAACTGGATCAGCGATTTGTCCAGAAACGTGTCCATAAAATGTCCATCTTCTTTGAGACTGTCAAAGATGTTCATCCAAAATTGTGCGCACTGGCTTCGGAGAGTGAGCCACCATCTTTCAATTCGTTGGTTAGTAGTACTTGGGCCTAAAGAGACACACTGTGCCGCAAAATTTTCATTGGACTGAAAAAATCTTTGCATATCTGCGATATAACTGTTCTCCGTTCCATGGTCCAGCCTGACTCTTGTAGGGCATCCTTCGTATTCAGAAACAGCTGTTATATAATATCCCGCAATAACGCGTGGATCATTGTTTGTTTTGTAAGATTCGAGCCAAATTATTTTCCGGGAAAACCCGTCGATACATCCACTTATGGCAATGCCGTACGGTTTTAACTTATCATATCCATCGATGTGCCATACGTAATTGGGACCACGGCTATTGTACACTCTCCGACGCAGTCGATTATTTGCCCTTAGATCCACTCCCTGACCGTCTAGTAATCGCAATATCATGCGAACTGTCTCTCTGTCAGTAATAATCCCATGTAACCAACATTTCTGATGCATCCATCTATAGCCGTGCGACTGACCCGATGTTTGTAGCTGTTGTTGAATGAATGCTGCCACATCAGCCTCGTCAGTTTTGTTCTTTCTTCTCCAAAGCTGACGTCTGTACAGAATTCGCTCGAGGGTTCGATTGCTAATTTGAACTCCATGTAACTCTTTCAGCAACGTTAGTATTTCTTTATTTGTGAAGCCCCGTTTAAAGTACTGCTGAATATGCTTAGCAAACATAACTCCGCTAACTCTAGCCACAGTCACCTCAACTTGTTGTACACATTCATAAGGTTCTCCTGAGAAACTGTCATAATAATGAGAAAGTATCTCATAATAACGAGAAACTAAGTCGTAAAAATGAGAAAGTTTCTCGTTATTATGAGATACTTTCTCATTAGTACGACTTAGTATCTCATAATAACGAGAAACTTTCTCATTTTTACGACTTAGTTTCTCGTTATTATGAGATACTTTCTCATTAGTACGACTTAGTTTCTCGTTATTATGAGATACTAAGTCGTAAAAATGAGAAAGTTTCTCGTTATTATGAGATACTTTCTCATTAGTACGACTTAGTATCTCATAATAACGAGAAACTTTCTCATTTTTACGACTTAGTTTCTCGTTATTATGAGATACTTTCTCATTAGTACGACTTAGTTTCTCGTTATTATGAGATACTAAGTCGTAATAATGAGAAAGTTTCTCGTTATTATGAGATACTAAGTCGTAATAATGAGAAAGTTTCTCGTTATTATGAGATACTTTCTCATTAGTACGACTTAGTATCTCATAATAACGAGAAACTAAGTCGTAAAAATGAGAAAGTTTCTCGTTATTATGGGATACTAAGTCGTACTAATGAGAAAGTATCTCATAATAACGAGAAACTAAGTCGAAAAAATTAGAAAGTTTCTTGTTATTATGAGATACTAAGTCGTAATAATGAGAAAGTTTCTCGTTATTATGACTTATTTTTTTTCTTTTTGTGGCGGAAACGGGCTTCCATACCATGCCGCTTTAGTGAGGGTCAGATTAAGTAATATTCTTTCCGTCACGAAATTAAGCCATGGTTTCATGAAACTGTCAGAATTTCATGATATGAAGAAGTCTTCATTCCAAGGACAAATGAGATGTTTCCTTGATGGAAAGTCTATCTCGTGAAATTTTCATCGAAGAAATTTTGCCATGGTTTCATAAAACTACGTAATGATTTCATTGAAACATTGATCTTCAACATGAGATCCTTACTCGATGGAAAGTCATTCACTTGTGATATTAATTCATTCCGTCATGAAATTAAGTCGTTGTATCATGATACTACCTCTGAATTTCATGATGTGTAGAAGTCTTCATTACAAGGAAACATGAGATGTTTACTAGATTGTAAGTCATTCTCTTCTAATATTGTAATTCCGTCATGAAATTAAGCCATGGTTTCATGAAACGAAGTAGAGATTTCAAGATTGAAGAAGTCTCAAATCAAAGGAAACGAGATGTTTCCTTGATGGAAAATCTTTCTCTTTTGAAATTATGCTATTCCTTGATTAAATTTTGCCATGGTTTCTTGAAACAGTGAATCCATGAAGATGTCCTTATGATGGAAAGTCATTCTCGTGAAATTAAACCATTACTCGATGAAATTTAGCCATGGATTCAAAAAACTACCTCAGAATATCATAATATGAAGCAGTCTTCATTGAACGGAAATATGAGTTTTACTCGATGGTAAGCCATTTGTGATAATTAATTCCGTCATGAAATTAAGCCATGGTTTCATGAAACTGAGTCAAAATGTCATGATATAAAAAAGTCTCAAATGTTTCCTTGATGGAAAGTCATTGTCGTGATATTAAGTTATTCCTTGATTCCTTGAATTTAGCCATAATTTCATGAAACTGTCAAGATTTCTTCATATGAGTATGACTTCATTGCAAGGAAACACGAGATGATTACTCGATGGTAAGTCATTCTCTTGTTATATTAATTCATTCCGTCATGAATTTAAGCCATGATTTCATTAAACTGTCAGAATCTCATGATATGCAAAAGTCTTGGTGGAAAAGTCCTTATGATGGAAAATCATTAGCGTGGAATTTAAACCATTACTTGATGAAATTTAGCCATGGTTTTATGAATCTAAATCAGCTCCCCTGTAGGATAGAAACCACAGTTTAGTATGATTAAATAGCATATTTCCTACTTTTCAACAGCCTGTTTTTAACATTTAGGCCACAAATTAGCATTAGAAACTGAGGCTAGGCTTAGGGTTAGAAAAATTGTGGAATATTCAGACATTAACATGTATTTTTATGACTGGTCATCTCAACTGTAGGATTGGAAACCATAGTTTAGCATGTTTTTGTCTACAATAATTTTTTATTTTATTTTCATTTTTTAAAGACATTGAAATATAAGGCACATTGAAGCCTTTTACAATTGTGCAGTTTTCCAAATATCATACAAACATAAGATTGCTGCATTTACTCTTGAGGGATAAAAAAAGAGAAAAGAGAAAAAAGAAAAACAAAACAACACTAAACAAGAATATTACTCCTGTTTCTGCCCATGGTAATCAATTCAAAGTTGACTTTTATAATCCTACTGAATACTAAATGAAACAAATATGTTAAACATTTTATCAATCTTTGAGGTCGGTACTGATTTTGTCCGTTAAGATTAGACATCCACTTCATTATCCATTAAATCCAATTCTTTAATATAGATAATGAACGGACTCCATATACTTTCAAATAAATATTGTTTGGCCTTTGCGTTATCTTTTCTAATGGAAGACTCGACAACATCTGTCTTATCCACTGATTAGTACTTGGTCTGTGCATCTTAGTCCATAACAGAGCTATACATTTTATTTTATTAAAGGACAATGAGGTCGATAAATATTTGTTCACTTCTACTATAATTATGTTTCTCTAGGTATAATCCCAGCAGAAAAAGCTTAGGGTCCAGTACAAATTGCTTTAAAATTATCTTTTCAATTATGACTTTATGTTTTCCCAAAATATTTGAATAATTTTGCATTGCCAAATACAGTGAAACAAACTTCCTATAACTTCCTTACATTATCTGCATATGTCTGGTATGTCTTTATCTGTTTAATTCATCCATCCATCCATCCATCATCTCCCGCTTGATCCGGAGTCGGGTCGCGGGGGCAGCAGCCTCAGCAGGGAGACCCAGACTTCCCTCTCCCCGGCCACTTCGTCTAGCTCCTCTGGGGGGACCCCGAGGCGTTCCCAGGCCAGCCGAGAGACATAGTCTCTCCAGCGTGTCCTGGGTCTTCCCCGGGGCCTCCTCCCAGTGGGACATGCCCGGAATACCTCCCCAGGGAGGCGTCCCGGAGGCATCCTGATCAGATGCCCGAGCCAACTCATCTGGCTCCTCTCGATGCGGAGGAGCAGCGGCTCTACTCTGAGTCCCTTCCGAATGACTGAGCTCCTCACCCTATCTCTAAGGGAGAGCCCAGCCACCCTGCGGAGGAAACTCATTTCGGCCGCTTGTACCCGCGATCTCGTTCTTTCGGTCACTACCCAAAGCTCATGACCATAGGTGAGGGTAGGAACGTAGATCGACTGGTAAATCGAGAGCTTCGCCTTTTGGCTCAGCTCTCTCTTCACCATGACAGACCGATGCAGAGCCCGCATGACTGCTGACGCCGCACCGATCCGTAGATCGACTGTTTAATTCAACCGGTGTTATATACTTCCGCATTACCCATTTATACTGTATAAATTTAAGCCGTGAATTAATCGACATTGTGTGAACTTTAGTACAAGCTTCATTCAATCTTCTTCTGAAACTTCTAATTGTAAAACTTCCTTACATGCATTCAACTTATATTGTGAATTCTCAGGTGAGTAAGCTGTTAGCAATTCATAAAATTCAGATATAATACCTTTTATCAGATTATCCTTTATCATAATTTTTTCTAAAAATGAAAGTGAAGGCCAACTAAGAGCATTATCTTGACTTACTTTAACGAAGCATCTCAGCTGGAGGTATTTGAAAAAAATGTTTCCTATTAAGAGTAAATTTAAACTTCAACGCCTCAAAAGACAACATAAAATCACATTACGTCAAACAGAGATCATTTTAAGTCCCTTCGATTCGCACAGTTTGAACATTGCATTCGCTCTTCCTGGTACAAAGAACTGATTTACCCATCTTGGACTATATTGAGATAATGAATGAGAGTCATTTAAATATTTTTATACAGCATACTATATCTATTAATATGTCTTACAATTCGATTTTTAGTTCTTTCCCGTAATTTTTTTGTGTCCGAATATGTATATGAGGGAAAAGTTAGGGTTAGATTATGAGATTCCATTTCTATCCAATGCGGCGACTCATTTGCAGAAAAATAGAACATAGTAGACGTCAGTTGTGCTGCCCAGTAGTACCACAATGTATTTGGACATTTTTAACCTCCTCTGTCAAATGGTAAATAAAACAAATATAAACGAAGTCTTGCCTTCCTATTGTTCCATATATAGCTGACAAACATGGGTTTGACCTTTGAAAACAATCCTGAAGGAGGCGATAAGGGAATATTTGAAATAAATAAAGTAGTTTGGGTAGTATGTTCATTTAAATATAATATTAATATAATTAAATATTAACTTTCCCAATTACAGATACTGGAAGTGGCATCCGTCTATCAATTGATTCATTAAATTCTTCCATTAAAAGTTCATAGTTGGAATCAACAATAATTTCCAATCTTGGCAAAATCTGTAATCCCAAGAATTTAAACTGATCAACATTAAACATTTTCCTCCAAAATTGGATTTCTTCATTCATTTGAATTAGCAGAATTGTAGACGAGTTTGTGTTGTTTACCCTATAAACCAGAAATATAACCAAACGTTTTAATTAGCTGCAGCACTGCCGGAACTGAATTACTTAATTTTGACAAATAGTATGAAATCGTCAGCATACAAGGATATTCTGCGTTCTGTCTGTCCTATTGTTATTCCACAAATTTGCTGATTTGAACTTATTCCAATTGCAAGAGGTTCAATTGCTAGCGTAAACAACAAAGGTCAGAGTGGGCAACCCTGTCGACAACATTTATTAATTTTTATTGGTTTTGAAATATTTCTATTAGCCAAAATATCTACGGTTGAGTTGTTGTATATTACTTTAACCCATTTCTTGAAGCTATCTCCAAGTCCAAATCTTTCTAAAACACTGAAAAGTCCTTTTCGGTATCTAATGATAGGACTGCTGTATCTGAAATCGCATTAGTAGCGTGAATAATGTTTATTACCCTTCTTACATTGTGAAATCCCTGTCTTCCCATTATAAATCCATTTTGATCTTTATTAATAATGTTTGGCAATAATTTTTGTAACCATTTTTGCCTAAAGTTTACATATTATCTTAAGGTCAGAATATAACAAACTTAACTTATTTTCACATTTGTTAGAGGATTTACCTGTTTTTGGCAATAAGGTAATTTAGATCATTATTCATAGAGGTTGTGAAACTACCTTCCTGAAATGTCTCAAGGAACATTTCCATGAGGAGTTAGCAGTTTACTTTTCCATTTTTTATACACATATATTGGGAAACCGTCTGGTCCTGCTCTTTTTCCTGACTTCATACAATCGATACCACGATGACCGCTTGTTTATCCTTGTAGTTCAGAAACCTCATTATTAGCGTTCACGGCGGCGCCTTGGAGTCCTTCATGGGTCCAATGCTGTGCGCCCTTTCGATAATACCTGAGGACTGTAACGTCACAGCATACCACACCTCTGGAATCCACTTCTCCAAAAAGGAGCATGCATCTCGTCCCTCGTCACCTTCCGGAAGGCCTACCATTCTTAAGTTCTTCAAGCGAGATGTGGCTTCCAAATCCACGAGTTCATCCTACAGTGACTTGTTTTTTTGACTACAACTGATTTACTTTAGCTTGCAAGAGAGCAACCACGTCCTCCGCGTATGATATCCTCAATTCAGCTGGCAACACTCATTCATTGCAGTCGATCATTTCCTTCATACTTTCTATCGCAGTCATAATTCCATCAAATCTGGATGAAAATTCAGTTTTCATGGATTTATGGCAGCTAATATTTCATCCGCTTTCACTACTACACCACTGGTCGCGTTCTCCGACATATATTCGTTATATTTCTGTGTCTCACCGCAAATCCGATCAACAGATATCTTCGTCGCTTTCCTATTTTTTTTTCGCACTTTGCCAGACTTCGACATCATATTATTAACTTCAAAACTATGCTACCAGGTTTTTTTGTAATTGGCAGTATTCTTAGTAGCATATTATAGTAATTAAGACAGAGCAGTGTGAGACACGTCTTCTCAGCTGGCCGTCATAGCCGGAAGTCCTTCGTTTAGCATGTTTTAATTTTCCTACTTTACAACGACATATTGATTAACATTAATGCCCCAAATTAGAGTTTGGGTTAGCAAACTGATGTTAGGGTAAGAAAAATGATGGCATATTCAGACATGACCATGTGTTTTTATGACAGTTGTGATCTCCTGTAGTAGAGGAAACTACACATAGGCATATTTCCTACTCTTCAACAGCCTGTTGATTAACATTATATCCCCAAATTATCGTTAGCAAACTAAGGCTAGGGTAGGGTTAGGGTTAGGGTTTAGAGTTAGGGTTAGGGTTAGATTTAGGATTACGATTAGGATTTGGATTAGGATTACGATTTGGATTAGGATTTGGGTTAGGATTAGGATTAGGATTAGGGTTAGGATTTAAATTATGTTTGGATTAGGATTAGCATTAGGATTAGCATTAGGATTATGGTTAGGATTAGGATTAGGATTGGGATTAGGGTTAGGGTTAGTGTTAGGGTTAGGATTAGCACTAGATTTACCGAGTTTTTATTCTCTGCTGAGTCCCAAGGTGTTTGTCACCCCTGCTGTGATTTTCGCAGGTCTTCAGCCCCATCCTCCTCCTGCTTTTGTTGTGCAAACACACCCATTACCTGTGAGGCCTGGCATATTTGCATTTTTTACTCAGAGTAGCTGAAATCCTAGGCACGCTGAACCTCTGTGTGTGACATGGAAACCTTAACAAAAGTGTGCCATATCTATACCAAATATCCCAAACACTGACTGACCTGTAAATATGAAAAGACGCACATTCACAAAATATATGGAAACACTTGTCTGTGTTATTTATTAAAGACATTGAGTAAAAATAGAATGAAAAGTTGCTAATAGAATAAAATGAATATAATGAGAACATGCTAACACTTCAGTCTCCAAAGAATGTTTGTATATTAATGTCATAAGCTGAGTGAAGTCATGGTCCATGGTTTTTGACATGCATCGTCATCTTTCTACCTTTTGTCTCAGTGGTTACTGTCCCACACAGTCTGTCTATCATTCAAAGTCTGTGTTTGCAGCGTTTGAAAACCCAGTGTCCATCATCCCTGTATTTCGCAATGGATTCCCTGGCTAGAAGAATCGGAAACAATATTTTTACTTTCCTCCCTGTAGATGCTTTATACAGAACGTTGGCATTCACGGCCACCAAGTCCAGCATGTTGTAAAACACAGCTACTTGCCACTTGATTGAAGCTGCTCGTACTGAATACATGCGCGCCATTCTAAACACTGACGTGGAGAATTCCTCTCCATGTGCAGTGTCCTTTGCCAATGGTGGAAGTATACGGCAAACGTGAACCATGCCCATAAACCATGCCCAGAAATGTGAAGCAGTGTGTGTGACAATGACAGTGAGGTGAAGATATTGTCATTGTGACTTTCTCCCGTCATCCAGAAATGGCTCCATCAGACTCATGACCACGTTCTCTGCCAGCTTTCACCAAAAACAGTGCAGAAAGTTATACTCCAGGAGAACACATGAACATAGATGTACTGCTGTTCTCGACCAAGGTTCATTGTCCACGCAGTATATCGCATCCAAGCAGGAGAAATTTTGGATCAAGTTCTTGATGGACACGGATTTGGAGACCAAATACGTTCCAAATGCGGAAAGCACCCCAGTCACCAGAAAAGGGAGAAGCTGGTAGAGAACATGGTCATGGTCTGATGGAGCCTTTTCTGGATGACGGGAGAAATGTCACAACAGACAATTTCATCACCTCACTGGCACTGTGACACAGACTGCTTCAGCGCAAAACAACACTACTGAGCAAAGGAAATAAAGTTTGGTATGAACTTCCTCCAATTTCAAAGGACACTGCACAGGAAGATGAATTCTCCGCGTCAGTGCTTAGAAGTGGCAGTGTCTCCTTGACAATTTATGCACCTAAAAAAACAAGATTTTGTGTGTTCTGATATCCTTGGACCAAGATGTGGCAATCTGTGAAGTCAGAAAGAGGAAACCCAATACGATAACAGACTATAACCACATAAAGGTATGTGAATGTGTGTATAATTTTACATCAGTGCTACAATGTTTTCTGATATGTACTATACAGGCCTATATAGAAAGACGGTAAAAGCAAATACACTCACTACTCTCTCTCTCACCAATGGTCACTCTCACTCTCTCTCTCTCCATTGGTCATTTGGCCCAACACATTTACACCACACTATAACAGCAGACTGTTATAGTGTGGTGTAAATGTGTTGGGCCAAATGACGCGCATGTATTCCGTAAGAGCAGCAACATGCAGGTGACCAGTATCTGTATTTTACAACATGCTGGACCTGGTGGTTGCAAATTCCTACGTTCTATACAAGGCATGGACAGTGTGGGAAGGCAAAAGAAGATTGAGTCATCTAGCCAAGGAATTCCATTGCCAATATATGCCACAAATGGCATAGGGACAGAGGAAGGCTGCTGCTATGCCCGGACTTATATGGACAACTCAGTGTTAGGTACAGGAGAACTGCAACAGAAACCTCAGCAGGTTTACCAGTGCAAAGTGCTACAAATTCACTTGCGCCAAATGCAGGGAAGATGGTCACTGGGTCTGCAAACACTGCAAAGTTTGAAACACTCAATTTTTTAATAAATAAATCAGACTAGTGCTTCCATATATTTTGTGATTTCATATTTGCTGGTCAGTTAGTGTGTGGGATATTTGGTATAGATGTAGCAGACTTTTGTGAAGGTTTCCATGTCGCACACAGAGGTTTAGCCAGCCTTGAATTTGAGCTACTCTGAGTAAAAATGCAAATGTGCAAATCCTCACAGGTAATGGGTGTGTTTGCACAACAAAAGCAGGAGGAGGATGGGGTTTAAGACCTACGAAAATCACAGCAGTGTTGAGAAAAACCTTGGGACTCAGCAGAGAATAAAAACTCGGAAAATCTATTCCTAATACTAATCCTAATCTTAACCCTAACCCTAACCCTAACCCTAACCCTAACCTTAACTATAACCCTAACCCTAAACCTTAAACCCTAACTCTAACCCTAACCCTTAACCCCTAACCCTAAACCTATCCCTGTCCTAAACCCTAAACCTAACCCTAACCCTAAGCCTAACCAGTACCCTAACCCTAACACTAAACCAAATCCTAATCCTAATCTTAATCCTAACCATAATCTTAATCCTAACCCTAATCCTAATCCTAATCCTAATCTTAATCCTAAACCTAATCCTAATCCTAATACTCATCCTAATCCTAACCTTAATCCTAATCCAAATCGTAATCCTAATCCTAATCCTAATCCTAAAGCTAATCCTAATACTAATTCTAATCCAAACCCTAATCCTAATCCTAATCCTATTCCAAATCATAACCCTAATCCTAATCCTAACCATAATCCTAATCCTGATCCTAAACCTAACCCTAACCATAACCCTAACCCTAATCCAAATCCTATTCCTAACCCAAACCCTAACCCTAACTCTAACCCTAACCTTAACCCTAACCCTAACCCTAACCCTATCCCTAAAACCCTAACTCTAACCCTAACCTAAACCCTAACTCTAACCATAACCCTAACCATAACCCTAACTCTAACACTAAACCCTAACCCTAACCCCATCCCTATCCATAAACTTTAACCCTAACCCTAACCCTAACACTAAACCTAACCCTAATCCCTAAACCCTAACCCTAACCCTAACCCTAAACCCTAAACCCTAACCCTAACCCTAACCCTAACCCAAACCGTAACCCTAAACCTAACCCTAACCCTAAACCCTAAAACCTAACCATAACCCTAACCCTAAACCTAACCCTAACCCCTAAAATTAACCCTAACCCTAACTCTAACCCTAACCCTAACCCTAACCCTAACCCTAACCCTAACCCTAAGTTAGTCAGCATATCCGTCATATCCATGTGTAAATAAGGATCCACGATCTACATGTTGAAAATGTGGCCCTCACCAGTTCGGTCAGCATATCCGTCATATCCATGTGTAAATAAGGATCCACGATCTACATGTTGAAAATTTGGCACTCACCGGTTCGGTCAGCATAACCATCATATCCATGTGTTAATAAGGATCCATGATATACAGGTTGAAAATGTGGCTCTTCCTAAGTTAGTCAGCATATCCGTCATATCCATGTGTAAATTTGGATCCACGATCTACATGTTGAAAATGTGGCACTCACCGGGTCGGTCAGTAGGGTTAGGGTTATGGTCAGTAATGACCATATGTCAGTAGTTTTGGCCATATGTCAGTAGTTTTGGCCATATGTCAGTAGTTTTGACCATATGTCAGTAGTAATGACCAAATGTCAGTAGTTTTGGGCGTAATGACAAATTACAAAATTTCACTGTGAAATTCTGGGTAGGGTTAGGGTTGGGGTTAATGAGGAAATTCGTAATTTCAATGTTGAAATTCTGGGTAGGGTTAGGGTTATGATTATAACCCTAACCCTAACCCTAATCCCCAACCCTTACTCCTAACCCTAAACCCCATAAAAAACAAACCCCCCCCCCCCCCCCTCCCCCTTTTTTTTACCCCTAGCCTTACCCCAATTTAATCCAGCCCGGGACCCGCAGTGGTGACCCGCAGACCCAGACGTGCGGATCAGCGCTCGGACTGGCCAGCACCCCGTCCATACCACCACTCACAGCGCCCTATGCAGAGGGAGACTAAACCTTCCTATGCACATATTGTGAAATATGGCAGATACAGGAGGCCAGCTCCTACTTACCATGGATATTTTCAGCAAAGGTCCAGTGGACCACAATTTTTTGAACCGCGGGTCCGTTTTGGACCCGCACAGACATTTAATTTCAAACGTGGTTATACCGCGGAGGGACAGGACAGAGTGGGCACCAGGACACAAAGGGCCCCCCGGTTCCTGCGAAACACAAACCTCAACACGAGGTATAAACCGGAGACTAGACCCCAGCGTTCCACAGACCCAGAGTTTGTGTTAAAAGCTCGGGCCATTCTTCGTATAATTAAACTGTTACATCACAAAGGTAATGTGGCACAGGGGCAGCCGCCTATGATTACAAAATTAGAAGGGTTTCTGGCCAATATTATAAAGCCGGCACTACCTAATCCCACAACATTAACCTTGGTTGAAGGTAATGCCAAATATTGGGCCCAAACTACAATGCTGATCCACCGACAACATTATGAGGATGCCCTGGCAGCAGAGCTGGCAAAACTCCAGCTCTTTGCTTCCCAGGAGTGGGAAACTTGTTTTGATTTGGCCATTACATGGGCTAAAAGGGGTATTGGAAAGAAACTGAAGGACAAGACTATACATGAGGCACACAAATTAGTGGTGTCGACAGGGTCCCTTACACCCACTCCTCCCCCTAACTCTGAGGAGACTAATTTTATGACAGGGCCCCAGGAAAGCCCACAGTCCCTCTTTACTTCTCCTCCACAGCACACGATTAGAAAAAGGATAGTGGTCCAGGCCGAAGTTCATGCTGTGTCTACCCAGTTGTCGCAGCCTATAGCACCCAATCTGGAATTGGTCAGACCTACTAGAACGACCTCCACTATGACTGAACGCCATAGTGATTGGTCCCCGGTTCCAGATGACACGATGATTACAGGAGAACTGCAACAGAAACCTCAGCAGGTTTACCAGTGCAAAGTGCTACAAATTCACTTGCGCCAAATGCAGGGAAGATGGTCACTGGGTCTGCAAACACTGCAAAGTTTGAAACACTCAATTTTTTAATAAATAAAACAGACTAGTGCTTCCATATATTTTGTGATTTCATATTTGCTGGTCAGTTAGTGTGTGGGATATTTGGTATAGATGTAGCAGACTTTTGTGAAGGTTTCCATGTCGCACACAGAGGTTTAGCCAGCCTTGAATTTGAGCTACTCTGAGTAAAAATGCAAATGTGCAAATCCTCACAGGTAATGGGTGTGTTTGCACAACAAAAGCAGGAGGAGGATGGGGTTTAAGACCTACGAAAATCACAGCAGTGTTGAGAAAAACCTTGGGACTCAGCAGAGAATAAAAACTCGGAAAATCTATTCCTAATACTAATCCTAATCTTAACCCTAACCCTAACCCTAACCCTAACCCTAACCTTAACTATAACCCTAACCCTAAACCTTAAACCCTAACTCTAACCCTAACCCTTAACCCCTAACCCTAAACCTATCCCTGTCCTAAACCCTAAACCTAACCCTAACCCTAAGCCTAACCAGTACCCTAACCCTAACACTAAACCAAATCCGAATCCTAATCTTAATCCTAAACATAATCTTAATCCTAACCCTAATCCTAATCCTAATCTTAATCCTAACCCTAATCCTAATCCTAATACTCATCCTAATCCTAACCTTAATCCTAATCCAAATCGTAATCCTAATCCTAATCCTAATCCTAAAGCTAATCCTAATACTAATTCTAATCCAAACCCTAATCCTAATCCTAATCCTATTCCAAATCATAACCCTAATCCTAATCCTAACCATAATCCTAATCCTGATCCTAAACCTAACCCTAACCATAACCCTAACCCTAATCCAAATCCTATTCCTAACCCAAACCCTAACCCTAACTCTAACCCTAACCTTAACCCTAACCCTAACCCTAACCCTATCCCTAAAACCCTAACTCTAACCCTAACCTAAACCCTAACTCTAACCATAACCCTAACCATAACCCTAACTCTAACACTAAACCCTAACCCTAACCCCATCCCTATCCATAAACTTTAACCCTAACCCTAACCCTAACACTAAACCTAACCCTAATCCCTAAACCCTAACCCTAACCCTAACCCTAAACCCTAAACCCTAACCCTAACCCTAACCCTAACCCAAACCGTAACCCTAAACCTAACCCTAACCCTAAACCCTAAAACCTAACCATAACCCTAACCTTAAACCTAACCCTAACCCCTAAAATTAACCCTAACCCTAACTCTAACCCTAAGCCTAAATCCTTACCCTAACTCTAACCCTAACCCTAAGCCTAACCCTAACCATAACCATAACCCTAACCTTAACCATAACCCTAACCTAAACCCTAACCCTAACACTAACCTTAATCCTAAACCCTAACCCTAACCCTAACCCTAACCCCTAACCCTAACACTAATCCTAACCCTAACCTTAAACCTAACCTAACCCTAACCCTAACCCTAACCCTAAACCTAAACCCTAACCCTAACCCTAAACCCTAAACCCTAACCCTAACTCTAACCCTAACCTTAACCCTAACCCTAACCCTAACCCTAAAACCCTAACTCTAACCCTAACCCTTGAAGCCTAACCCTAAACCTATCCCTAACCCTAAACCCTAAACCTAACCCTAACCATAAGCCTAACCCTAACCCTAACCTAAACCCTAACTCTAACCATAACCCTAACCATAACACTAACTCTAACCCTAAACCCTAACCCTAACCCTGGCCCTATCCCTAATCTTTAACCCTAACCCTAACCCTAACCCTAAACCCAACCCTAACCCTAATCCCTAAACCCTATCCCTAAACCCTAACCCTAACCCAAACCGTAACCCTAACCCTAACCCTAACCCTAAACCCTAAACCCTAACCCTAACCCTAACCTAAGCCCTAACCCTAACACTAACCCTAAACCCTAACCCTAACCCTAACCCTAAACCCTAACCCTAACCCTAACCCTAACCCCTAACCCTAACCCTAACCCCTAACCCTAACCTTAACCCTAACCCTAACCCTAACTCTAACCCTAAACCCTAAACCCTAACCCTAACCCTAACCCTAACCCTAAACCCTAACCCTAATTAGTGCCCTGGTCATGAAAATCCGTAATTTCACGAGGGATTTCACATTTTCACTGAGCAATTACGAAATATCCATCTCGGTCAAATGTTCAGGTGAATTTTGTCGTATTTCCTTACTTTTTCCTCTTGGGGTCCCTGTTCCCCACAATTCACAAATTAAACTCTCATATCTGTAACACTGCATCTGACATGTAATTTACGTAATATACTTATCAAATTACATGACCCTTATTAGACTTTGTGTGTATTCCAAAGTAAAGTCAATATCCATAAAATGGCTATTCCATTACACTCATAAAAATCCAATATACAATCTTCTATATGAACTATGGCAACTTTAGTGAGAAACCTACTTTTTCATGCACCCCTATGTAGTAAGTATGTCACGTTTACTGAGACACCTACTTTGGACCACTTAGGAAATTTTTGATGTCTTCATATTACCATCAAGGTACTGTGTAACACTCACAAACCTCCAATATGCAGTCTTATGTATGAATTATGGCAATTTTGCTGAGAAACCTACTTTGCACTTCATAAGTCAACAGATCCATCATATACATGTGTAAATAGCGATCTGCAATATACATATTGAGAATGAGGCATTTCATTAGTCAGCACATCCGTCATATCCATGTGTAAATAAGGATCCACGATCTACATATTGAGAATGAGGCATTTCCTAAGTTAGTCAGCACATCCGTCATTTCCATGTGCAAATAAGGATCCACAATTTACATGTTGAAAATTTGGTACTCACCGGTTCGGTCAGCATATCCGTCATATCCATGTGTAAATAAGGATCCACGATCTACATGTTGAAAATGTGGCTCTTCCTAAGTTAGTCAGCATATCCGTCATATCCATGTGTAAATAAGGATCCATGATCTACATGTTGAAAATTCGGCACTCACCGGTTCGGTCAGCATATACGTCATATCCATGTGTAAATAAGGATCCATGATTTACATATTGAAAATGTGGCACTCACCGGGTCGGTCAGCACATCCGTCATATCCATGTGTAAATAAGGATCCATGATTTACATGTTGAAAATGTGGCTCTCGCCAGGTCAGTCAGCACATCCGTCATATCCATGTGTAAATAAGGATCCACGATCTACATGTTGAAAATGTGGCTCTTCCTAAGTTAGTCAGCATATCCGTCATATCCATGTGTAAATAAGGATCCACGATCTACATGTTGAAAATTTGGCACTCACCGGTTCGGTCAGCATATCCGTAATATCCATGTGTAAATTTGGATCCACGATCTACATGGTGAAAATGTGGCACTCACCGGGTCGGTCAGCACATCCGTCATATCCATGTGTAAATAAGGATCCACGATATACAGGTTGAAAATGTGGCTCTTCCTAAGTTAGTCAGCATATCCGTCATATCCATGTGTAAATAAGGATCCATGATATACAGGTTGAAAATGTGGCTCTTCCTAAGTTAGTCAGCATATCCGTCATATCCATGTGTAAATAAGGATCCACGATCTACATGTTGAAAATGTGGCTCTTCCTAAGTTAGTCAGCATATCCGTCATATCCATGTGTAAATTTGGATCCACGATCTACATGGTGAAAATGTGGCACTCACCGGGTCGGTCAGCACATCCGTCATATCCATGTGTAAATAAGGATCCACGATATACAGGTTGAAAATGTGGCTCTTCCTAAGTTAGTCAGCATATCCGTCATATCCATGTGTAAATAAGGATCCATGATCTACATGTTGAAAATGTGGCACTCACCGGGTCGGTCAGCACATCCGTCATATCCATGTGTAAATAAGGATCCACGATATACAGGTTGAAAATGTGGCTCTTCCTAAGTTAGTCAGCATATCCGTCATATCCATGTGTAAATAAGGATCCACGATCTACATGTTGAAAATGTGGCCCTCACCGGTTCGGTCAGCATATCCGTCATATCCATGTGTAAATAAGGATCCACGATCTACATGTTGAAAATTTGGCACTCACCGGTTCGGTCAGCATAACCATCATATCCATGTGTTAATAAGGATCCATGATATACAGGTTGAAAATGTGGCTCTTCCTAAGTTAGTCAGCATATCCGTCATATCCATGTGTAAATTTGGATCCACGATCTACATGTTGAAAATGTGGCACTCACCGGGTCGGTCAGTAGGGTTAGGGTTATGGTCAGTAATGACCATATGTCAGTAGTTTTGGCCATATGTCAGTAGTTTTGGCCATATGTCAGTAGTTTTGACCATATGTCAGTAGTAATGACCAAATGTCAGTAGTTTTGGGCGTAATGACAAATTACAAAATTTCACTGTGAAATTCTGGGTAGGGTTAGGGTTGGGGTTAATGAGGAAATTCGTAATTTCAATGTTGAAATTCTGGGTAGGGTTAGGGTTATGATTATAACCCTAACCCTAACCCTAATCCCCAACCCTTACTCCTAACCCTAAACCCCATAAAAAACAAACCCCCCCCCCCCCTCCCCCTTTTTTTTACCCCTAGCCTTACCCCAATTTAATCCAGCCCGGGACCCGCAGTGGTGACCCGCAGACCCAGACGTGCGGATCAGCGCTCGGACTGGCCAGCACCCCGTCCATACCACCACTCACAGCGCCCTATGCAGAGGGAGACTAAACCTTCCTATGCACATATTGTGAAATATGGCAGATACAGGAGGCCAGCTCCTACTTACCATGGATATTTTCAGCAAAGGTCCAGTGGACCACAATTTTTTGAACCGCGGGTCCGTTTTGGACCCGCACAGACATTTAATTTCAAACGTGGTTATACCGCGGAGGGACAGGACAGAGTGGGCACCAGGACACAAAGGGCCCCCCGGTTCCTGCGAAACACAAACCTCAACACGAGGTATAAACCGGAGACTAGACCCCAGCGTTCCACAGACCCAGAGTTTGTGTTAAAAGCTCGGGCCATTCTTCGTATAATTAAACTGTTACATCACAAAGGTAATGTGGCACAGGGGCAGCCGCCTATGATTACAAAATTAGAAGGGTTTCTGGCCAATATTATAAAGCCGGCACTACCTAATCCCACAACATTAACCTTGGTGGAAGGTAATGCCAAATATTGGGCCCAAACTACAATGCTGATCCACCGACAACATTATGAGGATGCCCTGGCAGCAGAGCTGGCAAAACTCCAGCTCTTTGCTTCCCAGGAGTGGGAAACTTGTTTTGATTTGGCCATTACATGGGCTAAAAGGGGTATTGGAAAGAAACTGAAGGACAAGACTATACATGAGGCACACAAATTAGTGGTGTCGACAGGGTCCCTTACACCCACTCCTCCCCCTAACTCTGAGGAGACTAATTTTATGACAGGGCCCCAGGAAAGCCCACAGTCCCTCTTTACTTCTCCTCCACAGCACACGATTAGAAAAAGGATAGTGGTCCAGGCCGAAGTTCATGCTGTGTCTACCCAGTTGTCGCAGCCTATAGCACCCAATCTGGAATTGGTCAGACCTACTAGAACGACCTCCACTATGACTGAACGCCATAGTGATTGGTCCCCGGTTCCAGATGACAGGGCCCATATCCTAACAGAGGATGAAGAAACCCCCCCTGCCTCCCCCTCCTCAGAACAACAAACTGAAACTGACCCTTTAAAGCCACAACGGCTTCCACGGAACCCATCCTGTGACAGACAGTCAAACCCCTGCACGATACAGGAAGATGATCTGACCCCATTGGAGGAACAGGAGGGAAGTCTTCAGGCTAGTCCTGAAAGTCCAAAGGTCGGATTGAGCCCTCGCACTGTCATTAGCCTGAGGGGAGCAACACAGGTTCGCTTGATTGCCACTTCCCCCGGTCAGCAAGGGAATATTCAGATGTACAGACCTAATAGACATATTGTCACAACTAGGAAGACGACAGCCTGGAATTTAGAAGTCCAAAAAAAGTGTCTGTTCCTAGGTGACTCTAACTTGTCTAAAATGCCTCCATTTATTAAGAATGACCTCCAAATTGATAGCTATCCAGGGGCTACATTCCGACACATAGAGGGCGTATTGGCCAAAACCGCTCCCACCTCTGAAGTGACACTGGTCATACTATCCTTTGGCATCAATAATCGGGCACAAAGTGCCAAGGACACAGCCATAAAGCAACTGCAGGCAGCCCTTAGGATGGCTAAACAAACATTTCCTCTGGCAGAAATTTGGGTTCCAGAATTAAATTTTTCAAGTCTGCTCCCACAATGGGAACAAACACAACTGGGTATCCTAAACAATTACATAAAAAACATCTTAAAACACATACCAGCTCTCCCTGGGAATCAATTCCATACGGATATAGATAAAATACACTGGACAAAAGAAACAGCAGAAAACATGCTCAAACATTGGCTTAATCATTTAAATTAACTTCCCCTATAAGCCTGCCAATGCAGGAGGGGACTAAAAGTGTCATAATCTTAGCAAAGAAATTTCAAATTACCTCTCCACAACTTACCTTGCTCCAGAAAGGCTTGACCTTTGTTCCAGCGCCATCTACTGGTAGAAAAAGGCAATTACTACACACAAGATTGGATCTGCAAAAATATCACAGGAGACTAAAACTAGCAGCTTATTTCCATAATAGTGTAGACTCAACCCCTCCCCCTTTCACCCCAGAATCAGATTGGGTTCCCCCTCCAGACAAATTACCCATAGAAATACTTACCTTGGTGGAAAGGGACTTAGTGGATTTCCAAGGACTATTTAAACCTTCTCGAGAAAAACCCAACCTCACTCCGGAAGAGCTGGAGGCCTTAAAACAACTAAAGGACAACAAGGATATTATAATTAAGCCAGCTGATAAGGGTAGTGCAATTATAATTATGGATAGGGAACAATATCTATGGGAGGGATATAGACAATTACAGGATACCACTTATTATAAAAAACTACAAAACCCTATTTTTTCTGAAACAATTCCTTTGGTTAAAAACATAATACAGTCCCTATATAATCGGAAGTTTATTAACTCTAAACAGAAGTCCTATCTAATAGGAAATGCACAACCAAGGGCCAGAATATTTTATATGCTCCCAAAGATCCACAAGGACCCAACGAAATGGAGTAAACCCCATGAAATTCCCCCAGGCAGGCCTATAGTCTCGGACTGTAGCAGCGAGACTTACCATACGGCCCAATTCTTAGATTATTACTTAAATCCCCTCTCAACCCGTCACCCTAGTTATATAAAAGACACCTACAATTTTGTCCAAATAATTAAAAATTTAAATATCCCCCCGCAGGCCTATCTTTTCACCATGGATATTGACAGCCTATATACAAACATAGACATTTCGGAAGGCATACAAGCCATTACTAATATTTTTTTAAAATACCCAGATAAAAATAGACCGGATAGGGAACTTATTCAATTATTGGAAATAAATTTAACTAGAAATGATTTTGAATTTAATGGGGACTTTTTCCTACAAATTAAGGGTACAGCCATGGGAAAGAAGTTTGCCCCGGCCTATGCCAACATTTTCATGGCAGAATGGGAGGCCTCAGTTCTGTCTCACTGTCACAAACGGCCTCTACATTATTTCCGGTATTTGGATGACATCTGGGGAGTGTGGACCTATTCTGATGAGGACTTTGAAGACTTTGTCAACACATTGAATAACCATAACCCATCTATTAAGGTGAAGTCCACTGTCAACCTGCAGTCCGTGGATTTCCTAGACACCACTACCTATAAGGGCCCAACTTTCGCCTTATCCCAGAAACTGGACATAAAGGTCTTCTTTAAGGACACGGACACGCATGCCCTCTTACACAAAAGGAGCTTTCACTCCAGACACACCTATGCTGGTTTGGTTAAATCCCAACTCCTGCGATTCCGGCGGATATGTACCCGGGAACAGGATTTCTTTGAGGCAACGCAGGTACTCTTCAAAGCCTTGAGACCTAGAGGGTACAACAGGTCCTTCCTAAGAAAGATGTTAAAAACGTACCAATCACCCAAACCTCAACTAGTTGGACCCACCATTCCCTTCATTACCACATATTCCTCGGCCACCACCAGGTTAACAAGGATGGTCAGATCCAACCTCCTACAAACGCTGGGACAAACAGAAACGCTTAGAACACATACACTTATAGCAGCCTATAGAAAAAAAAAAAATTTACAGGATTGTTTAGTAAGAGCACAACTTAAACCCACGCGGGACCCCATAACCAGAAACCAGTTTACAGGCTTCCACCAATTGGATTGTGTACAAAACAGATGGAGTATGGAAGTTTTCCCCACGCAGAAATCGGGTACATTACAGTCGAAAAATTGCACTTACCTGATTAGCTGTTGCCAGTGTGGAAGCCAATATGTCGGAGAGACAGGCAACACCATCTTAACAAGAATGGCACAACATAAATATAACATTTTAAATAAAAAAAGAACAGATACTTACCTGGTGCAGCATTTCCTTGACCATGGTTGGGATGCCTGCAGGGTCATGGTCCTTCAGTCTAACCCTAACTGGTCCACAGCACAACGTAAAAGAGCTGAAAGACTCTGGATTATTAAGCTGAATACAGCATATCCACGGGGCCTCAATGAAAAATAACAACGGTTGACTGTACGGCATAGATGGCCAGTGCATACAGGTTGGCATGGGGGTCTCCCAAAACACCCCTACCTAAACTACCTAAACTAACCATTACCTGTCCCTCATCCCTGACCCCTAACCCCTACCCTTCACACTCCCAACCAGAACCTAGTAGGGTTCCAAACCTAGGGTTCCCTAACCCTAACCCTAACCCTAACCCTAACCCTAACTCCTTCTACCAAGCCCTTGGCCCTAACCTTAACCCCAACCCTAGATCCTAACACTTAACCCCAAACCCTAGCACCGACCCCTAACCCCTACCCTAAACCCTAACCTTAGACCCTAACACCTAACCCCAAAGCATAACCCTAAAACCCAAACCTAAACCCTAACCCCAACCGCAAAACCGGAACACTTAACCCTAAACCTTACCCTAACCCCAACCTTAGACCCTAACACCTAACCCTAATACCAACCCCTACCCTATCCCCAACCCTAGACCCTAACACCTAACCCCAAACCCTAACACCCAACCCTATACCCTAACACCTAACCCTAACCCCAACCGCAAAACCGGAACACTTAACCCTAAACCTTACCCTAACCCCAACCTTAGACCGTAACACCTAACCCTAATACCAACCCCTACCCTAACCCCAACCCTAGACCCTAACACCTAACCCCAAACCCTAACACCCAACCCTAGACCCTAACACCTAACCCTAAACCCTAACCCAACCCTAACCCCAACCACAAAACCTGCCCTAACCCTAATCCCCAACCCTTACTCCTAACCCTAAACCCCATAAAAAACAAACCCCCCCCCCTTTTTTTACCCCTAGCCTTACCCCAATTTAATCCAGCCCGGGACCCCTAACGCCTAACCCTAACCCAACCCTAACCCTAACCCTAACCCCTAACCCCTAACCCTAACCCTAACCCTAAACCCTAACACTAACCCTAACCCTAACCCCTAACCCTAACCTAACCCTAACCCTAACCCTAACCCTAAACCCTAACCCTAACCCTAACCCTAACCCTAACCCTAACCCTAACCCCTAACCCTAACCCCTAACCCTAACCCCAACCTTAAACCTATCCGGCCAGTGCCACCCTTAGTGGACATAGGGTGCCCACCCGGTTGACCCTTCCACTGGACCATCATTTAGCTGCGCCTATAAAATAAATTTAAAATAAGGGGTTAATTAATTAAAATTATATTTGGGAGGGTTAAAATAGCCCCCCAATTACAAAACTGTGGAGGGTAATAATTACCCCCACACAATTTTATGGAGGGTTATAATAACCCCCATATATACACCTTCTCCCCACTGTGTCACCCTCATTTCCCTCAAGCCTTCGAGGAGGAAGGACATGGGCCACAGTGCTGGTAAAATTATTTGTATTCATATGGGATTCGGCCAGGATGGCGATGGATTGACCCTGCGGGGGTCTCGGGCACTGGGAGGTGCCTCTGGGGGACACCGGGGATTTGCATGACACCACAGGGGGGGCGCCATAGCCAAAATAGGGCGGTTAGCCAGATCTGTAGGGGGTGCCATTTATTTCATAGGCCGGCGTAGGTTTGGTGGTGCCACGCCCGAGCCGCATTTCTAGAAGGTCAGATCTGTGGGGGTGCCATTTCATCTAAAAAGGAAAAAGCATTATTGAATGATTATTGAACCTTATTGGAGGTCAATATGAAGGCAAATACTTACCTGTTGGTGTTATAATTATTCCCCTTGTTCCTCCGGGTTGGCTGCCTGGTGTGTGGGATATTTCGGGGTCCTTCGTCTCCGTCACCCCCTGAAAAACAAAATAAAAAACTGATTGCTGGTTTCCTGATGAGGGCAGAGCAGCCCGAAACACGTGTCGGAACCTGACACAAGGTCCCGTGTTTAATGTTTTAAGGCCCATATACATCAATAAAAAAAGTAGGCTTATTTTAGCCACGAATTATTAGGCCCCGCAGGCTTATTGAAGCCGCATAATTAGGCCATGTAGGCTTATCCAAGCCACATAATTTTTAGCAGCGATGGCGTTGGTTGGGTTGCCAATGGGTGGGCGCCCGACCACTATGGGGTAGGCCCGTGCGTACTTGGGGAGTCCCCCCCTCCCCCTTCCCTAACCCTAAACCCCTACCCTTTCCCTAACCCTAAGCCCTAACCCTAAGCCCTAACCATAACCCTAACCCTAAAACCCTAACCCTTAACCCCAACCCTTAACCCTAACCCCAACCTTAAACCTATCCGGCCAGTGCCACCCTTAGTGGACATAGGGTGCCCACCCGGTTGACCCTTCCACTGGACCATCATTTAGCTGCGCCTATAAAATAAATTTAAAATAAGGGGTTAATTAATTAAAATTATATTTGGGAGGGTTAAAATAGCCCCCCAATTACAAAACTGTGGAGGGTAATAATTACCCCCACACAATTTTATGGAGGGTTATAATAACCCCCATATATACACCTTCTCCCCACTGTGTCACCCTCATTTCCCTCAAGCCTTCGAGGAGGAAGGACATGGGCCACAGTGCTGGTAAAATTATTTGTATTCATATGGGATTCGGCCAGGATGGCGATGGATTGACCCTGCGGGGGTCTCGGGCACTGGGAGGTGCCTCTGGGGGACACCGGGGATTTGCATGACACCACAGGGGGGGCGCCATAGCCAAAATAGGGCGGTTAGCCAGATCTGTAGGGGGTGCCATTTATTTCATAGGCCGGCGTAGGTTTGGTGGTGCCACGCCCGAGCCGCATTTCTAGAAGGTCAGATCTGTGGGGGTGCCATTTCATCTAAAAAGGAAAAAGCATTATTGAATGATTATTGAACCTTATTGGAGGTCAATATAAAGGCAAATACTTACCTGTTGGTGTTATAATTATTCCCCTTGTTCCTCCGGGTTGGCTGCCTGGTGTGTGGGATATTTCGGGGTCCTTCGTCTCCGTCACCCCCTGAAAAACAAAATAAAAAACTGATTGCTGGTTTCCTGATGAGGGCAGAGCAGCCCGAAACACGTGTCGGAACCTGACACAAGGTCCCGTGTTTAATGTTTTAAGGCCCATATACATAAATAAAAAAAGTAGGCTTATTTTAGCCACGAATTATTAGGCCCCGCAGGCTTATTGAAGCCGCATAATTAGGCCATGTAGGCTTATCCAAGCCACATAATTTTTAGCAGCGATGGCGTTGGTTGGGTTGCCAATGGGTGGGCGCCCGACCACTATGGGGTAGGCCCGTGCGTACTTGGGGAGTCCCCCCCTCCCCCTTCCCTAACCCTAAACCCCTACCCTTTCCCTAACCCTAAGCCCTAACCCTAAGCCCTAACCATAACCCTAACCCTAAAACCCTAACCCTTAACCCCAACCCTTAACCCTAACCCCAACCTTAAACCTATCCGGCCAGTGCCACCCTTAGTGGACATAGGGTGCCCACCCGGTTGACCCTTCCACTGGACCATCATTTAGCTGCGCCTATAAAATAAATTTAAAATAAGGGGTTAATTAATTAAAATTATATTTGGGAGGGTTAAAATAGCCCCCCAATTACAAAACTGTGGAGGGTAATAATTACCCCCACACAATTTTATGGAGGGTTATAATAACCCCCATATATACACCTTCTCCCCACTGTGTCACCCTCATTTCCCTCAAGCCTTCGAGGAGGAAGGACATGGGCCACAGTGCTGGTAAAATTATTTGTATTCATATGGGATTCGGCCAGGATGGCGATGGATTGACCCTGCGGGGGTCTCGGGCACTGGGAGGTGCCTCTGGGGGACACCGGGGATTTGCATGACACCACAGGGGGGGCGCCATAGCCAAAATAGGGCGGTTAGCCAGATCTGTAGGGGGTGCCATTTATTTCATAGGCCGGCGTAGGTTTGGTGGTGCCACGCCCGAGCCGCATTTCTAGAAGGTCAGATCTGTGGGGGTGCCAATTCATCTAAAAAGGAAAAAGCATTATTGAATGATTATTGAACCTTATTGGAGGTCAATATAAAGGCAAATACTTACCTGTTGGTGTTATAATTATTCCCCTTGTTCCTCCGGGTTGGCTGCCTGGTGTGTGGGATATTTCGGGGTCCTTCGTCTCCGTCACCCCCTGAAAAACAAAATAAAAAACTGATTGCTGGTTTCCTGATGAGGGCAGAGCAGCCCGAAACACGTGTCGGAACCTGACACAAGGTCCCGTGTTTAATGTTTTAAGGCCCATATACATAAATAAAAAAAGTAGGCTTATTTTAGCCACGAATTATTAGGCCCCGCAGGCTTATTGAAGCCGCATAATTAGGCCATGTAGGCTTATCCAAGCCACATAATTTTTAGCAGCGATGGCGTTGGTTGGGTTGCCAATGGGTGGGCGCCCGACCACTATGGGGTAGGCCCGTGCGTACTTGGGGAGTCCCCCCCTCCCCCTTCCCTAACCCTAAACCCCTACCCTTTCCCTAACCCTAAGCCCTAACCCTAAGCCCTAACCATAACCCTAACCCTAAAACCCTAACCCTTAACCCCAACCCTTAACCCTAACCCCAACCTTAAACCTATCCGGCCAGTGCCACCCTTAGTGGACATAGGGTGCCCACCCGGTTGACCCTTCCACTGGACCATCATTTAGCTGCGCCTATAAAATAAATTTAAAATAAGGGGTTAATTAATTAAAATTATATTTGGGAGGGTTAAAATAGCCCCCCAATTACAAAACTGTGGAGGGTAATAATTACCCCCACACAATTTTATGGAGGGTTATAATAACCCCCATATATACACCTTCTCCCCACTGTGTCACCCTCATTTCCCTCAAGCCTTCGAGGAGGAAGGACATGGGCCACAGTGCTGGTAAAATTATTTGTATTCATATGGGATTCGGCCAGGATGGCGATGGATTGACCCTGCGGGGGTCTCGGGCACTGGGAGGTGCCTCTGGGGGACACCGGGGATTTGCATGACACCACAGGGGGGGCGCCATAGCCAAAATAGGGCGGTTAGCCAGATCTGTAGGGGGTGCCATTTATTTCATAGGCCGGCGTAGGTTTGGTGGTGCCACGCCCGAGCCGCATTTCTAGAAGGTCAGATCTGTGGGGGTGCCATTTCATCTAAAAAGGAAAAAGCATTATTGAATGATTATTGAACCTTATTGGAGGTCAATATAAAGGCAAATACTTACCTGTTGGTGTTATAATTATTCCCCTTGTTCCTCCGGGTTGGCTGCCTGGTGTGTGGGATATTTCGGGGTCCTTCGTCTCCGTCACCCCCTGAAAAACAAAATAAAAAACTGATTGCTGGTTTCCTGATGAGGGCAGAGCAGCCCGAAACACGTGTCGGAACCTGACACAAGGTCCCGTGTTTAATGTTTTAAGGCCCATATACATAAATAAAAAAAGTAGGCTTATTTTAGCCACGAATTATTAGGCCCCGCAGGCTTATTGAAGCCGCATAATTAGGCCATGTAGGCTTATCCAAGCCACATAATTTTTAGCAGCGATGGCGTTGGTTGGGTTGCCAATGGGTGGGCGCCCGACCACTATGGGGTAGGCCCGTGCGTACTTGGGGAGTCCCCCCCTCCCCCTTCCCTAACCCTAAACCCCTACCCTTTCCCTAACCCTTAGCCCTAACCCTAAGCCCTAACCATAACCCTAACCCTAAAACCCTAACCCTTAACCCCAACCCTTAACCCTAACCCCAACCTTAAACCTATCCGGCCAGTGCCACCCTTAGTGGACATAGGGTGCCCACCCGGTTGACCCTTCCACTGGACCATCATTTAGCTGCGCCTATAAAATAAATTTAAAATAAGGGGTTAATTAATTAAAATTATATTTGGGAGGGTTAAAATAGCCCCCCAATTACAAAACTGTGGAGGGTAATAATTACCCCCACACAATTTTATGGAGGGTTATAATAACCCCCATATATACACCTTCTCCCCACTGTGTCACCCTCATTTCCCTCAAGCCTTCGAGGAGGAAGGACATGGGCCACAGTGCTGGTAAAATTATTTGTATTCATATGGGATTCGGCCAGGATGGCGATGGATTGACCCTGCGGGGGTCTCGGGCACTGGGAGGTGCCTCTGGGGGACACCGGGGATTTGCATGACACCACAGGGGGGGCGCCATAGCCAAAATAGGGCGGTTAGCCAGATCTGTAGGGGGTGCCATTTATTTCATAGGCCGGCGTAGGTTTGGTGGTGCCACGCCCGAGCCGCATTTCTAGAAGGTCAGATCTGTGGGGGTGCCATTTCATCTAAAAAGGAAAAAGCATTATTGAATGATTATTGAACCTTATTGGAGGTCAATATGAAGGCAAATACTTACCTGTTGGTGTTATAATTATTCCCCTTGTTCCTCCGGGTTGGCTGCCTGGTGTGTGGGATATTTCGGGGTCCTTCGTCTCCGTCACCCCCTGAAAAACAAAATAAAAAACTGATTGCTGGTTTCCTGATGAGGGCAGAGCAGCCCGAAACACGTGTCGGAACCTGACACAAGGTCCCGTGTTTAATGTTTTAAGGCCCATATACATAAATAAAAAAAGTAGGCTTATTTTAGCCACGAATTATTAGGCCCCGCAGGCTTATTGAAGCCGCATAATTAGGCCATGTAGGCTTATCCAAGCCACATAATTTTTAGCAGCGATGGCGTTGGTTGGGTTGCCAATGGGTGGGCGCCCGACCACTATGGGGTAGGCCCGTGCGTACTTGGGGAGTCCCCCCCTCCCCCTTCCCTAACCCTAAACCCCTACCCTTTCCCTAACCCTAAGCCCTAACCCTAAGCCCTAACCATAACCCTAACCCTAAAACCCTAACCCTTAACCCCAACCCTTAACCCTAACCCCAACCTTAAACCTATCCGGCCAGTGCCACCCTTAGTGGACATAGGGTGCCCACCCGGTTGACCCTTCCACTGGACCATCATTTAGCTGCGCCTATAAAATAAATTTAAAATAAGGGGTTAATTAATTAAAATTATATTTGGGAGGGTTAAAATAGCCCCCCAATTACAAAACTGTGGAGGGTAATAATTACCCCCACACAATTTTATGGAGGGTTATAATAACCCCCATATATACACCTTCTCCCCACTGTGTCACCCTCATTTCCCTCAAGCCTTCGAGGAGGAAGGACATGGGCCACAGTGCTGGTAAAATTATTTGTATTCATATGGGATTCGGCCAGGATGGCGATGGATTGACCCTGCGGGGGTCTCGGGCACTGGGAGGTGCCTCTGGGGGACACCGGGGATTTGCATGACACCACAGGGGGGGCGCCATAGCCAAAATAGGGCGGTTAGCCAGATCTGTAGGGGGTGCCATTTATTTCATAGGCCGGCGTAGGTTTGGTGGTGCCACGCCCGAGCCGCATTTCTAGAAGGTCAGATCTGTGGGGGTGCCATTTCATCTAAAAAGGAAAAAGCATTATTGAATGATTATTGAACCTTATTGGAGGTCAATATGAAGGCAAATACTTACCTGTTGGTGTTATAATTATTCCCCTTGTTCCTCCGGGTTGGCTGCCTGGTGTGTGGGATATTTCGGGGTCCTTCGTCTCCGTCACCCCCTGAAAAACAAAATAAAAAACTGATTGCTGGTTTCCTGATGAGGGCAGAGCAGCCCGAAACACGTGTCGGAACCTGACACAAGGTCCCGTGTTTAATGTTTTAAGGCCCATATACATAAATAAAAAAAGTAGGCTTAT